>NC_069503.1:701792071-702037071 GCF_027579735.1 Bombina bombina
TTGCTGCTATTACAAATTGCACTTTTTGTTTTATAATTTTTTAGTATAAAGTAAGGATAACTCAACTAGTCCAAACAAAAATATATATTTACAACAATGGAAAAATCACACTGATGCACATGTCTATTGCTCCTTATTTTTTAGCCCAGATTATTAAGAATTATTATGTTGCAAGATAAGCTGGGTAACAACAATAAACCTACTAAACTATACTGCACCCTTGCTTTGCCATTCTGAAGATACCAAGTAAAAAGGTAAAAAATGAAATGTTTTATATGGTAGCATTGGCTGCTTACTGGTAGATGTGACCTACCATACTCCAAATCCAGCAGACAGGTCTGACAAACATTCTTTATCTTACTGCAAGTCTGGCAAACCTCTGTTTTCTTAAAACGCATTCGCACCCCTGGGCACCAGCGAAATACAGTGAATGGACGAGCACAGATCTATATAAAAAAAATGCAAAAGAAGTGTAGGTCGCTAAGTCTGCAACAACAAAATAAGTAAAACCATGTTATGCAAATATAGGTTTTAACAAAGAGATGTTAACATAGAAAAAAAAATCATTCCTTTTTTAAACTTAATTGAACTAAATGCTGAGATGTACTGCTATTGAGGAAGGGAGTTAGTTCCCAAAATGTCAAACAAATACATTTTAAAAAGCGAGTCTGCAGTTTAGTCGTTTTGTCTTTAAGATTCTAGTGGATAAAAAGCAATGTGAATATCAAAATTATAATAATTGTTACATGCAGAATAGGATCATTAAATAAAATAAGATCTAAAGGGGAGAAAAATGCACATTACAAATGGAATTTCAGGAATGGAAGTGCATGCATTCATGGATTATGTTAGCCTATTGGTCAAAAATCTGTGTTGAAGGGTCGCAAGTTTTAAAATACCATGCTCTAACAAATTAGTGTGTGTTAGGTTTCCACTATAATGTATAGCTGCAATACTAACGATTTCCTCAGAGTTCAGAAGATTTAGAGCCTTTTTTGTCCCTTTAACATGATAACACAAATATTTAAACTGGATGCACAAAGATGTTCTCAAATGTAGGAATTTTACTCTTTGTAAAAAGGTTTTGCACTATTTCCAAAACTAGTTATTAGAATTACCTTGCACTCCTTGCCATACTTTTCTTTGGTCTGTTAAAAAAAAAAAAAAAGCACATTACTCCAATTTGCAACAGAAGAAGTTTAAGTGTCTATTATTTATAACATTATTTCGATTTCTCACTCTGTGATCATTGACCAACAATGCAAATTGTTAAATGAAACAATGCAACATGTTCTGTGTAAATGAAATGGATTTAAAGGAACATTATACACTAGATTTTTCTTTGCATACATATTTTGTAGATGATCTATTTATATAGGCCATACACCACTTTTTTTTTTTTTTTTTAATGGATAGTTTTGCTTATTTTGAAATAACATTGATCTGATTTTCAGACTCCTAACCAAGCCCCAAAGTTTTAGGAAAATACCGAAGTATACCTACTTCAGCTTTCTTCTGTTTGTGTTAAGGGTATTTTCATATGCAGAGGAAGGGGGAGTGTCTGCTATTTCCCACTTGCAGTGGGTGTTCCAGTAACCGTTTAAACGGAGCTAAACTGGAAGCTTCTAAATACGGTTTTATACTGGATTTTTATATCAGTATCTGTAATCTTATTATTCATAGTAATCATATTATTCTTTATAGTAGTGTATATTACATGCAGTTATATGAACATTGGTGTATACTGTCCCTTTAAGTCACAATGAAGGTTTCATGATTCAGATAGAGTATACAATTTTACACAAACTTCCAGTTTACTTTTTTTTTTTTTTTCTTTTTTTTTTTACTAATTTGCTTCTCTTGGTATCCATTGTTGTAAAAAGAGCAATGCACTACTAAAAGCTAGCTAAGCACACCAGATGAGCTAATGACAAGAGGTAAATATGTACACCCACCAATTGGCAGCTACCACCCAGTAGTACATGCTACTGAGGGCATAAGCTTTCAACAAAGGATACCAAGAGAAAATGTGATAATAGAAGTAAAATTGAAAGTTGTTTAAAATATCTGAATCTAATTAAGCACTACATCAGATACACACACACATAATATAGTGAGCAAAATTTGCAGGGTTTGAAACTGCAGAACAATACAATGATAAACCCCTTAAAAGGCCTGGCAGAGTGTGTATTTCTTTCGTAAAATTATGATGGTCCACAGTCCTCTATAACATATGCGATATATTTCCCGCCACTAGGAAGTCAAGAACCCATATCAGCTTAAAATCCCTCCCACCTCCCATTTCTCTCTTAGTTTTGTTCTTGGCCTTGTATAATTTGGTTGAGAATAGAGGTTGTTCCAGCTACTTGCTTATGGATTTAAATTTGGGAGCTCAGACCAATGTAAGACCTGAATTATCATTCACAAAGAAGACAGAAGAGAAACTTCACAGCAGCTGAAAGATACAGGAATACCCTGTTATGTGCACAGTATTTTCCCTATGGACTTCAACCATAACTGCCCTCAGGTGTCACAGGGACTCGTCCTGAGCCTCCCCCGAGGGACACAGAAATTTCCTACTGCAATCCTCTGCGGTACTCGATACCTGCACTGGATGGGCTCCCTACTGGATACTGTTGCAGCTGCATTAACATGCCTGGTAAGCCAGTGGAGGGGTGCTGTGTAAGGTAAGTGACTTTGCACAGGACACACACAACCCAGAGGCTATTTGTAGATACTCCGACATACCTGTAGGTACGGCATAGCCAGGAGACGTAGCTTGCTCTCCTCATGAGACAGTTTTCCAGGTCCCTACCTACCCTGTTCTTATTAGGGACAAAGCCAGGTAACACTGTTCCCTTCGCAGCCCTGGGGGAATATTTATGGCACTTTTATAGAATAGGTGCCAGCTCTTTAAGAAGACTGCTGACTGCTCAGTGCAGTTAGCTGATCGATAGAGGAAACGCTTGTTAGGCAGGGGAGCATGTTTTTATCAGGGAAAACTATTATGCTTGATGCACTTTATATAATTTTATTACACTCAAAATGGCTTTGAAGCTGTCTCGGAGGTACTAGCTTCTCTCACTAGGTAACCCCGCGCCCTCAGCTTCCCTGTTCATTCATGAGCTGTAACCAGGCAGAAAACAGCTGAGGAAAATATAGGGCAGTCATTTCTTAAAGGGACATTCAACACTAAATACAGGCTAGATAGAATGATGCATTCAAAGAAAAGATTAGTCCATGACTAACATGTAGATTCATTTTTTAAAGTTTCATTAGTAGTTTAAATAGTGACAAAATAAGTGTAAAGTTTTAGTGTCTATAAAACACTGGGAGCTGCCATGTTGTAACTTGTGTTACCTTCTCTGCTGTGGCCAATTAGAGACAGTTATAAATAGGTCACTAGAGTGTGCAGCCAATGGTTGTGCTGGATTTAACAGTGTTCTGCACTTCCATTTCTAACAGGAACTGAAAAGCTCACAATTTCAGAATGAAATTACAGGCAAAGAGGACAAAATAAATAATGAAAGTATATTGCAGAGTTGTTTTATTATATACAATTTATCATTTTATATTACCATCTCAAAGTGTTTAATGTCCCTTTAAGTGCTAAAGGAGTTATTCACTTTTTTAAGCACTTCCCCTTGCAGGAGCTGCCAGGGAGTTACTTGGGAAAGAGTCAGGAGCCTGAGAGCACTTAATGCAGTTTTCAATAAAAGGACTCAAGGGACACTCAAGTCAAAATAAACTTTAATGATTCAGAAAGAGCATGCAGTTTTAAGACACTTTCCATTTTACGTCCATTATTACATTTTGCACATTCTTTTTATTTACACACTTTCTGGGAAACAAGCTTCTACTGAGAATGTGCATAAGCTCACATGGTATACGTACACTAGTCTGTGATTGGCTGATGTCTGTCACATGACACAGGGGACTGGAAAACGGGAGGGGGAAAATTGCCAGAAAAATAAATAAATCTACTACTTATTTGAAATTCAGAGTACGTGTTATTGCATTGTCTTTTTATTATGCCCTTGTTAATTATGCAATTCTACTGCATATAGTGGCCTCTTTAATGGACATGAAACCCCAAAAATTTCTTTCATGATTCAGATAGAGAATACAATTTTAAACAACTTTCCAATTTCTATTATTTAATTTGCTTCATTCTCTTGTTATTCTTTGCTAAAAGGTTTATCTAGGTAAGCTCAGGAGCAGCAGAGAACCTAAGTTCTAGCTGCTGATTGGTGGCTGTGTATATATATATATATATATATATATATATATATATATATATATATATATATATATATATATATATATATCGATTGTCATTAGCTCCCCCATGTGTTCAGTTAGAAACCATTAGTACATTGCTACTATTAGATAATAAAAGTAAATTATAAAGTTGTTTAAAATTGTATTCTCCATCTGAATCATGAAAGAAAAAATGTGGGTTTCATGTCCCTTTAAGCTTAGTCTAGAAAATTCTCTACCAAATTGTTTGTGTACGTCTGGTGTCTCTACATACTCTGCCATCAGTAAATGTTTAAATAGTACTGATACAAATGAATGATATTTTTAATGAACATTTACATTTCAACTATAGGAAATAAAATACTACAATTTCACTATATGTATTACATTGTTGCAAATACCAATGTCATATAGTGAGCTCATGGAAAGGAATTACGTTTCATCAAAGGATATAAAAAGAATAAAGTAAAATTTAATTTTGACTTTCAGACCCCTTTAATTCACTGGGAAGAAACAACCAAAGCATGCATGTTTAACCCCCCCCCCCCAAATCTATTAAATGTGTTTATTATATATCAGTTTTAAATACAAGTATATTGTGAAAAATGCTTCTATTAGTAAAAATATTTCTAGTCATAGTTATTACTCTTCGAGCAGTAAGTAAATACGTTCTACACTTCCTGTACATCTGTCTTTAAACACTGAGTTATAGAGAAACAGAGTCATTGCCGACAAATCACTCCACATCTAGCTCTTTCAGCAAGTATAGCGCAGGCGCACTTGGCATGTGCTGCATATGTACAATACTACATACACCACTCAAAACAGCAATAACTTTTACTAGAAATATTTTTGCTGATATAAGTTTACTTCAAAAAACAAGGATTTCTGTTTTGAATATAATGTCCCTTTAAGAAATATTTGATTATTTGTTCTATATACAATACTATAATACTTTGTTTTTTTACATTAAACGGAACTAGCATATAGTGTTACATTAGCATACAGTCACATGTACATACTATATTTCATTTGCATAATAAGGTTTATAATAAACTTAATTTATACATCAACTTTTCTTAAAACGATTTACAAAAAATACTTCACTGTACAACCTGAAATAAGGATTACATACCATCCTGATGTAAGGATTCTCCCCCAGACATGTCTGACACAGGATTGGAAAGTCCTATATAAAAAGAAGAAAAAATGTTCAATGGGACAAGGTAACATTTTCTTTTTCAGGAACATAAGCAAAACAAAACATGCACAGGGGTTGACAAAAGTATATTAAACATAGGAGTGCTGTATCAGATATAGACTATATGGCCAATGTATGTGGATACCCCTACTAATTATTGAGCTCAGATGTTTGAGCCACATAGACAAACAAAGACAGTATAATGAGTTGTACTGAAAAGCTCAGTGACATTAAAGGGACAGTATACACTCATTTTCATATAACTGCATGTAATAGACACTACTATAAAGAATAAGATGCACAGATACTGATATAAAAATCCAGTATAAAACTGTTTAAAAACTTACTTAGAAGCTCACAGTTTAGCTCTGTTGAAAAGGTAGCTGGAAAGCCCACTGCAAGTGGGAAATATCAGACCCCCCCCCCTTCTTTTACATATGAAAAGACCCTTTACACAAACAGGAGCAAGCTGGAGAAGGTAGCTGACGGTATTCACATAAAACTTTGGGGCTTTGTTAGGAGTCTGAAAATCAGAGCAATGTTATTTAAAAATAAGCAAAACTAAAGTTAAAAAAAAACAACAACTTGATGGGCTATATAAATAGATCATCTACAAAACATTTATGCAAAGAAAAAATGAGTGTATAATGGCCCTTTAAATATGCTCCTGTCATAGGATGTCACCTTTGCCACTAGTCAGTTTGTGAAGTTTCAGCTCTACTTGATCTGTCCCTGTGAAATGTAAATGCAATTATTGTGAAGTGGAAGCATCTAGGAGCAACAGAAGCTCAGCCACAAAGAAGTAGACCACACAAACTCAGAAAGCAGGGCCACTGAGTGCTAAAGCGTGTCTGGTATAAGAATCAACAATCATCTAATGCATTACTCACTACAGAGTTTCATGAAAGGTGTACAGCGGCTTGACCATGGAAGCCCAAGCCTCAGATCCAGATGCCAAGCATCAGCTGTAGTGGTGTAAAGCCTGCCGCTCATGGACTCTGGAGTAGTGATAATGTGTCCTCTGGAGTGATTAATCAGGCTTCACTATCTGGCAGTCTGATGGCAGAATCTGGGTGTGGTGGATGCCAAGTAGAACGATACCTATTAGAAATGTGTAGTGCTTCTGTAAAGTTTAGTGGAGAAGAGATAAGGAGTTTGGGCTAAGACATTTTAGACCATTGATGGCCAATTTCCTAATACTTGGGGCCACAGATCAGTATTTTAAAAGCTTTTAGGGCCACAGGTCAATATTTCACAAGCTTTAACAGCTGTAAATAAATGTGTAGCCCAAATAATAATATATTTTGTAAAAACTGTCCAGTAGTGTTTTCCCCTTTACATGGCACTTTTGAGTTGTGGCCACTTTGTTTGCCCATCTCCAGTATTCCCAAAAGTCCACATTTTGGGACCACAAAAAAACAAAAAGTTTTTGCTTTCCCTCAGGGTATGCACAAACTAGTGCAGAGGGCTACATGTGGCCCAGGGACCGCCAGTTTGCCATGCCCAATTTAGACAATTGGATGTTTCCCACTTTGACATAAATAATGTCATTTGAAAGAGTGCATTTTTATAAAGTTCCCTAGTCCTTTAAAGGGACAGTCAAGTCACAATTAAAATTCCATGATTCAGATAGGGCATGCATTTTGAGCACCATGGGAAATGTAGTTCCAAAACATCTGGGGGCCCAAGGTTGCTGAACCCTGGTTTAGATAGCCCATCTGGTAGTGTTTTTGTAAAAATGTATAGTTTTGCTTATTTGTAAATTACATTGTGCTGATTTTCAGACTCCTAACCAAGCCCCAAGGTTTTAGATGTATACTGATATCTGCAGCCTCCTTGTTGTGTAATGGGTCTTCCCTTCCTGCTTACCCAGCCCCTTTCAGTGGGTGTCCTTGCCTAACCTCATCAACAGTGCTAAACTGAGAGATTTTAAAAGGTTTTATACTGGATTTTTAGATCAGTGTCTGTGCATATTCTTCTTTATAAGGCTCGATTTATCAAGCCATGAGGGACAGGGGTGTACATATGCACCCTGTCTGCCCAAGATAGCCTCTGACTGCAGCAATGCGTTGGCGGTACTCAGCATTGCACGCGAGAACCTGCAGTCGTAGCGAGGCGAAGGGCTTGATAAATTGAGCCCATAGTAGAGTCTATTACATGTAGTTAAATCAAAACTGGTGTATAGTGTCCCTTTAAACAATCTCAAGTGCTAATTTCTAAGACCTTGAAAGTCTCCTATAATCTCAGTGCATTTGAGCAGTTTTTTTACAGCTGGACAGCACTAGTTCATGTGTGCCATATAGATAACATTGTGCTCACTCTGGTGGAGTTTACTAGAAATCAGTACTGATTGGTTAAAATGCAATTCTGTCAAAGGAACTGAAAGGAGGCAGTCTGAAGAAGCTTAGATACAAGGTAATCAAAGGTAAAAAGTATATTGATATAACAGTGTTTATGCAAAACTGGGGAATGGATAATAATGGGATTATCTATCTTTTTAAACAATAACAATTCTGGAGTAGACGGTCCCTTTAAGTAACGAGAGGGCTATAATAAAAAATATAAATCAGGACTGGCAACGGCGGAGCTATAGCTCTTGTGGGGAATATGGACGGCAACAATGCTCTCCTAGCAGAAGTAACCTAACGTCCATCCAGAAATGTAATAGGTGATACTGACTCAAGCAATACAAATTCCTGTTAATCTCTTCCATGAAGTTCATTGTGACCTCTCTGGTACCCTTACTCTAACACTTGCCATAACACACCTCTTTTTGAGGGCATTAGCTGCGGCATTCTCGCACTGGGATATCATGCCTTATCTTCCTATTAGTATTGTAATGTATCTGATGCACCAGAATGTAGGCACACAAAATAACAGTACTATACACTAGACAGCAGAGACTAGAGCGTGCATCTAGTCCGTTTATATTTCCTTCTGACGTGTGCACTCTTGCAGTAAGAGTCATTACCAGCTCTACAGGAACAGTTTATCTTCAGTGACTATGTGTCCCTGTAACAAGCTTTTCATTTTAGTTGTTAAACACTATGGGCTAATTTACAAGTGGAGCGCTTAATTATCATGTGCCCGTAAACTGCAAATTTGCCATTACAAGTGGCTGGTTATTGCTACAGCGAGCTCGCAATCTCTAGTTAATTTTCTAAAAGTGCCCCAAATGCCCTTAAAACAGAGGGCATTATAGTTTTTTTATTTAAACAAAAAAAAAATGGAATTTATTTTTTTATAATAAAAAACAACTGCACTAGGCAGTTTAGGGACTTTAAAGTGATGGTAAATCCTAGCGTTTGTGAAACTATAGGATTTACCATTTGAACAAATAAAGCGGCCTTTCAGTCATGAAGTATCAAATACTTCATGCTGAAAGCTCCTTTATTTGTTTGCAGCGTTCGCCGCACTGAGCTGCTAAGGCAGCCCACGGCAGAACGCTATTTGGCTGAGAGGTGACCTTTCCACCACTTCGCAAATAGCCGTGCGTGAAACCCGGCTTGGTGCCAGACTTCCCGCACGGCTATTGGCTAAGAGGTGGAAACGTCACCTCCTAGCAAAACAGCGTTCTGCCGTGGGCTGACTTAGCAGCTCAGTGCGGCCAACGCTGCAAACAAATAAAGGAGCTTTCAGCATGAAGTATTTTATACTTCATGACTGAAAGTCCCCTTTATTTGTTCCAATGGTAAATTCTAGTGTTTCACTAATGCTAGGATTTACCATCACTTTAAAGTTGGCAGGTGTGGGGTGTTAGGAAAAAAATGTCACTGAAAAGTTCCTTTACATTGCAGTCTATGTGACCTGTGTGTTCCCAGTAAATATATTTGAAGCCTTGCGATAAATAACCAGCCATTATAAGTGGCTGGTTATTTCTACCGCAAGCTCGAGGTAGCAATTAGTGCTCAGAAAATTAACCTCAGATTAGATCTCCGGTTAATTTTCTAAAAGTGCCCCAAATGCCCTCAAAATAGAGAGCTTTTTTTTTTTTAATCAAAAAACTGCACTAGGCAGTTTTGAAGCTTTTAAAGTTGGCAGGTGTGGGGTGTAAGAAAAAACTGCACTGAAAAGGAGCTCATTTTAAGCAATAATATGATTGGTTTAATAGTTATGAGGACCCACCCAACATTTCTGAAAAGATGCATCAAATTGCATTTCACGGCAGTAATAGAAGATAGTTTGGGCTAAGATTGTACAATAATTATAATATATTTCAGTAATCGCGTTATGCTTGTATGACAAAGGAAAAGTTAACTATAACGCTCCGCTATTCAGATTTAAAAAATAAACAAAATTAGTGTGAGTTTCATTCATCATTTTTCTAACAGCATTATTATTAAATCTAAAAAAAATACCTTTTACAACGCTCGGTTCTATCGCCGTAACTCTGCCTGGCTATAATTTCTTTTTAAAAATTTCGAATGACGAATACTCTGTTTTGCATTTTTATTGGTTCCCCCACTGGCGTCCCAACAGACAAGATTAACACCTACAATGCTATTTACGCATGCATGTCTCATGTATTTTTCGGCCGCAATATATGCGCGTTCATGAGACACGCATGTGCATTCTCGGTATTGAAGATATTTCAATTGACGTCACCGCAGCGCAAAGTATCGATCGGCCCAAGATTTTTCACAAAGTAGATCAGGTAAAGCGGGTCTTAAAATGCCACCACTATCACTGAGTTAGTAGAACTAGTCCTATTGCACCCTGTGACTTGTTGCTTTTTCTAGTACGGGGCAAGACTTGGTAGCGTATCAGTGACAGCAACAATCCCTATATACACATACGGGCCAATTACAGTATAATGGAGAAAGAAAATGCAGGAATCCAGTAATAAAGTTTAAAAACCAAAAACTTTAATAATCCCAAAAAATTTAAAAAGCGTCAAAAGGTCACAAAAGGGATAACATGGACGATAGTTAGACCGAGAACAAACAGTCCATAAGGCTACGGACGAAACGCGTAAGCCAGTATAGTATGGACTTTTTGTTCTCGGTCTAACTATCTTCCATGTTATACCTTTTGTGACCTTTTTAAATTTTTTTGGATTATTAAAGTTTTTGGTTTTTAAACTTTAGCACTGGATTCCTGCATTTTCTTTCTCCATTATACTTTGCCGGTTTTTCTATTTTTGGAATCCGTTCAGTGCTGGAGCATTTACCCATAGGGACCCAACTGCCAATAGGAGGTGGAGGAGTGAGTGTAGGTGTGCGTGTCATGTGATCGGGAATACGGAAGCAGACAGCAGCAAGCCACAGGGAGTAAAGGCAAACGGACGAACAGGCACACGGATACCCCTTGGATACTTGAGAAGGGTTTGCCCAGGACCGCCGTATATGCCGCCCCTCCGAAAACGGACCCACAAAGAAACCAGCCTAGCCCAGTAAGGATTAACTCCTGTGAGTATCGCTCATTACTTACTTTATGTATTGTCGGAAGAAGAAGTATTACAGCTGACTGTATTGATTACCTTCTACCGATTAAGGGCAGTGAAGCTGTGAGAGTTATACACATTCAAGGAACTGTGTTTTGTTCTGTATTATATATTCCTATCATGCATGTTGTTGTTTACTGAAATCTGACTAAGGCACAACAGTGGGCTATACATTGTGCACCATCTGTGTAATATTATTCCAAGGATCAGGATCAAGACTGTTTTGTTATAATGCCGGTCAGTCTTTTTCAGTGAAAGTGAGCACACTTGCATCTCCTCCACCAAAGTTGGTGTGTCCCTAGGGCGAGTACCCCTGACTTATTTTTTCCTAATATATTCATTAAGGGGTACGGAAGGCAAACAAGCACACCAAAGGGAGCTCCTTAACAACCCTTCTTTATTTTCTTCCCAATTACAGTATAGACATACAAAAACTCCCCTCTAATGTTCAGCTAGCCTTTATAATATAAGTTATTTTGCTAGTCTCACTATTGTCAGCTCATTTATTAAAGTTAAAGGTTTTAAAATAGTAAAACAACGCCATAAAAGAGAATATTGTTTGTTGTCACAGCTGATTGTAGTGCTGCATGGTGCTAGAACACACTGTTACATTATTAGTTATTATTGTGTTATACTCTAGTATGTGCCCAATCTCAAGAACCAATATTGCATCATTCTGTTCGTTTTAAACAGTCAATTTATGTAGAAATAGTAAATTCTATTAGTTTTCAGATTACAGGACATATAATAATAAATTAAAATACATTTATTTTTTTACACCACTTGTTTCATTAACACATAGCACGAGAACATGCACAAATGTACACGTAAGAGCGGGTGGGACCGGTCTTACGTGTAGAGGAGATAAATCAGGAAATGATTGGGTGTGCGGAGGAACTACGGACAAAGGTATAAAATTGACGATATAAATAAATACTAAATAATAATTTTGAAAAAAAGATAGCGACTAGACTAATCTAATGAACATTAATGGACCAGTAAACACAGTAGATTTGCATAATCAATAAATGCAAGATAACAAGACAATAGCATTTACTCTGAATTTCAAATGAGTAGTAGATTATTTTCTAACACATTTCAAAGTTATGTATATTTCCACTCTCCCTGTACCATGTGACAGCCATCAGCCAATCACAAATGCATATACGTATAGTCTGTGAATTCTTACACATGCTCAGTAGGAGCTGGTGACTCAAAAAGTGTAAATATAAAAGACTGTGCACATTTTTTTTAATGGAAGTAAATTGGAAAGTTGTTTAAAATGACATGCTGTATCTGAATCATGAAAATTTAATAAAACCTGAATGTCCCTTTAATGGATGGCATTATTGTGGAGGCTCTAAATTTACTTTCACTTTAAGCTAAATAAATAAGGTCATCTGAAAGAGTGCATTTTTGTACAGTTTCCTGGTCCTTTAAAAAAAAGAAGAAATACACAGTAGCAAATCTCAAACTTAAAATGCATGTAAATTTTGATGTTAAAGTGCCCGGTTTTTAAAAATTCGATTAAGAACAGGGGCACTTTAATTCATCAAAATTTACATTTCATTCCTGTTGTGAAAAAATACTTACCTTTAAATCTTGAGAACAGCTCCAGCTTCCTCCACCCGTCGCAAAGCCTCTTCCTGGGTCTAAAATTAGGAATCCGGCTTCCTCCAATCACAGCATTGAATCAGACACTGATTCCCCCGGTGGGGAAGCCGTGATTGGTGGATGACCTATCCATCATTTCTGACGTCAGGAATGGCTTGTGACGACCGGAGGAAGCTGGAGCTGCTGTCAAATTTAAAAGGTAAGTATTTTTTCATAACAGGAGTGAAATGTAAATTTTGATGAATTAAAGAGCCCATGTTTTTAATAAAAAATTTTAAAATCCAGGCACTTTAGCATCACAATTTTCATTCACTTTAACTTCAAGCAATTCCATGATATATATTTTCATCTGTAAAACGCTTCTGATATGTAATTGGTCTCATACATTCACATAAGTATTTGCGCCTGACATGAAGTTACTAGCACTACATGAATATGCTAGGGAAATAAGTGCATGAGAAAAGTGATCATGACATATAATGCACCTTATAAGCTATTTTTGCAAACTAAAGCGGATTGGAAAGATGCTTCTACTGAATATCTGAAGTATTTTACTTTTTATAGCCATTTTTGATAAATTTAACATTGTCATTCTGAAAACACTGGAAAATCACATTTAATACTTGATTATTATGTTTCAAGCAATTGTTGGCAAAATAATCGTCTGTAATACACTCTGCGCCAGATTGGTCAACGTCAGAGGCTACAAATCAGTGATGTCCAATCATTACTCGTAGGGGGGCTCATTGGCTTATTTTTCACATGGAGGGTCGGGTGTACAGCTTCTAGAATTTAAACAAAATATATTATTCTGTATATGTAAACGTTTTAGCGTAATCCCTACTAGGAGTCATGTCCTCCTTCTAAAAGTAGAACAAATCAGTCTGAGGGCCCCCACTTGATACAAGCTAAAACAGGCACGACAAGGAGGAGCGGTCCAGCAGACATCCCACATGGTATCACAGAACCCCGCAGCCAGGCATGCACTCACCGCGTCCTCCCAGTTCTGTCGGTTATATGTATTAGATCCCAAAGACGTCGCCATTCTGCTTCAGACAACCGCCCGGAAATCGTCTGAATAGTGAATTACACTGCGCAAGCGCACAGTAACCGAGTTTCGAACAAAGCATGCGTATTAGCTCCGTGAGATTCCCGAGTCAAGACGTGCGCATGCGTGAACGCAAGCGACACATAATTGCGTGTAAAAAATGCGACTGGGTTATGGCGCATGCGCAATATGGTATTTGCAATATTTTTGGAAATTTAGAACCGTGTACAAGAACATTTTTTATATAGTTACACTACAATGATGTTTACTATTCAGTAGTAAAGTTGTTTGTCAGTAAGGTCATGTGAGGTGTAGTAGCTGACCCCTAGTTTAGCAGCTACTTCGTGTAATACAAGTATTTGTCAGTAGAGGGCAATACTTAGCACATGCTTCCAACATGGCTTCTGATCCGCAAAGGGAGGATAGGTGAGCTGCGCTTTATACTGAACGGGGGTAGATTTTACAGTGTATGGAGTATGGTAGTATGGTATAGGGAGTGGGTAATAAGGTTACATAGGATTAACACTGTGTATTACTTATAAGCATTATCGAGGATAACGTGGAGCCTGCTGAGCTAAGACATATCACTCTGTAATAGGAAGTTAGCCTGCACGGTCTTACGTACTATAATATGATCGCATCGATAGCGTTACATATTCAATAACCAGGCATTTCAATATTATTATATGATACTTTATTAGCAATCCTTTACCATTATATTCCAGTCCCAATATTGTAGGCATTATTTTACTTCAAACATTAGCATGTGGTTCAAACTGGGGCTACCAACACTACTGTATTATTTATGTCTCCTTGAACAGAAAGGGGGGCATATCTTGGGGTGTAAAATCCCAGTTTTCACCATAGACTTTCCGCAGCCAGTACTTATGAGCTCTGCTCGCCTAAATTGTATGAAATCATCAGCCTACATATTTGTATACAATTCTGCGGAACGGTGGGATGTGTTAGAGACTCTTGAGAACAATTTTAGGAGCAATAATCTTTGTGGTGTAAAATTTAATTAACCCTTTAACTACCAAAATAGTGCCTGGAACCAAACATAACAGCCCAGAACAGCACCTTCCCAGAAAACCAGATACACCAAATTCACAAGTCACACCATTCACAGAAACCACGTTCCAATGCCTGTAATACACTTTTTCATGAAAAGGGACGGGACAGCACCTTCCCAGCAAACCAAATAGATAAAATTCACCAGTCACACATTGCTACATGTAATGAGTGTAATCAGCCACAAAGCATCCACAGAATCCACATTATGATATCTGTTCTGGCCAGTAATACACTTTTTCATTAAAAGTGATGGAACATCACCTTCCCAACAACATATACAGACTAAATTCACCAGCCACACATAACTAGATGAAATAAGTGTAATCAACCACAAACCATCCACAGAATCCACATTATGATATCTGTTCTGGCCAGTAATACACTTTTTCATTAAAAGTGATGGAACATCACCTTCCCAACAACATATACAGACCAAATTCACCAGCCACACATAACTAGATGAAATACGTGTAATCAACCACAAACCATCCACAGAAACCACGTTCCAATACCCATTCCGGACGGTAATACGCTTTTTTATGAGAAATGACGGAATGCCACCTTCCCAGCAACATATACAGACCAGGTTCACCAGCAACACATAACTAGATGTAATAAGGGTAATCAACCACAAACCATCCACAGAAACCACGTTCCAATACCCGTTCTGGCCTGTAAAACGCTTTTTCATGAAAAGTGACTGAACGGTACCTTCCCAGCAAACCAGATACATCAAATTCACCAGTCACAAATGACTAAATGTATAAAGTGTAATCAGCCACAAACTATCTTCAGAAACCACATTATGATATCTGTTCCGGCCTGTAATACGCTTTTCATGAAAATTGACATAACAGCACCTTCCCAGCAACATATACTGACCCAATTCAGCAGCCCTACATAACTAGATGTGGTAAGGGTAATCAATCACAAACGATCCACAGAAACCATGTTCCAATACCTGTTCTGGTGAATTTGATTTACTGGTAAGGTGCCGTTCCGCCACTTTTCATGAACAAGCGTATTACCGGCCAGAACGGGTATTGGAATGTGGTTTCTGTGGATGGTTTGTGGTTGATTACACTTATCACATCTAGTTATGTGTGGCTGGTGAATTTGGTATGTATATGTTTATGGGAAGGTGCAGTTCCGTCACTTTTCATGAAAAAGCGTATTACCGGCCAGAATGGGTATTGGAATGTGGTTTCTGTGGATTATTTGTGGTTGATTACACTTATCACATCTAGTTATGTGTGGCTGGTGAATTTGGTCTGTATATATTTATGGGAAGGTGCAGTTCTGTCACTTTTCATGAAAAAGAGTATTTCAGGCATTGGAACGTGGTTTCTGTTTATGGTTTGTAGCTGATTACACTTATAACATTTAGTCACCTGTGACTTGTGAATTTGGTGTATCTGGTTTTCTGGGAGGGTGCTGTTCTGAACGGGCTGTTATGTTTGGTTCCAGACACTATTTTGGTAGTTAAAGGGTTAATTAAATATTATATCACAAAGATTATTGTTTCTATAATTGTTCTCAAGAGTCTCTAACACATTCCATTATATTTTGAATCAATTTCCTTCATAAAAGGCCTGTTCCGTTCCGGCTTTTACACTGTTCCCAATTCTGCAGGTTTTTATACACGTGTAACTGTTTGTTGTAAACAGCTCTGCTAGTGGTACAGGCACAGACAGCTGAGAGATAATGTGCACAGTCTTAAAAAGATAGGCACACATAACTCACACAGCCTTTAAAGGGACATATCACTGTATGCGCATACACAGAACCTTGCACGTTCTCAAAGGAACAGGCACACACTCAGCACACACAGCCTTAAAGGGATGCTCAGTCTTAATGGAACGGGCAGCCACATACAACTCCCTTCATGCTCACACAGTCTTTAAGGGACAGGCATCCAAACCTTTAAAGTAACAACTCACTGAACACACACATTCTTAAAGGGACAGATCACAGTATGTGCTCATAACCTTGCATAGACTCACTCTTAAAGGGACAGCACAATCAATGCTCATCCTTAAAGGGACAGACACACACACACACAATGCATGTACAACTCACTGTAAGCTCACACAGCATTAATGGGTCAGTCACAACCACACACAACTTTTAAAGGGACATATTACAGTATGCACATACGCACAAGCTTGCATGCTCTCAAAGTCTTAAAGGGACAGGCACAAAGTCACAGGTGCAACACAGCACAATGCACCCAGTCTTTAAAGGGACAAATTACACCACGCACACATTAATGGGCCAGAGTCAGGCACACACAACCCACACAGTCTTAAAGGGGCATGTGTGTGTGTATACACACACACACAGAGCTTTTTAAGGGACAGCTTACATCACATATACACAGTCTTAATGGTACAAGCACAAAAATCAGCCAAGACACGCAGCCTTAAATGAACAGCAGACACCATTCACAGTCTTTAAGGGATAGGCATGCAGCCTTATAAGCACACCAAAAGACACAGAGCCCCAAAGGGACGCTCAGTCTTAAAGAAATAGTCACACTCCCAAACACACACAGCCTTTAAAGGGAGAACTTCCACCATACACACTCAGACATAATTGTACAGGCAAACAAGCACACAACCTAAAGGGACAGATCACACTATACTCAAACAACTCAAACATCCTTAAAGGGAGAGCTCAACCCATGGTCACACAGACTTAAAGGGACACTGAACCCAGATTTTTTCTTTTGTTATTCAGATAAAGCCTACAATTTTAAGCAACTTTCTAATTTACTCCTATTATCAAACTTTCTTCATTCTCTTAGTATCTTTATTTGAAAAGCAAGAATGTAAGTTTAGATGCCGGACCATTTTTGATATACAACCTGGGTTGTTCTTGCTGATTGGTGGATAAATCCACCCAACAATAAACATGTGCTGTCCAGGGTTCTAAACTAAAAATTGTCTGGCTCCTTAGCTTAGATGCCTTCTTTTTCAAATAAAGATAGCAAGAGAATGAAGAAAGGTTGATAATAGGAGTAAATCAGAAAGTTGTTTAAAATTGCATGCTCTGTCTGAATCACGAAATAAATTTTTTGGGTTCAGTGTCCCTTTTAAAGGAACAGACAAACCCACACAATGCACACAGCTTTAAAGCACAAAATACAGTTTTATATGGACAGCTCACACCACACACATACTGTCTTAATGGTACAGCCACACACACAAAGAGTGCACACAGCCTTAACGAAACAGCTAACACCATAAACACACAGCCTTTAAAAGGGCTGGCACACTCACACGATGCACATAGTCTTAAGCATGCTCCAAACATTTTTAAAGCATATAGCCTTAAAGTTGCACAACCAACATTGTTATATTAATATAGTTTATAATATTTAAACCTCTAAATTTCTGCCTGTTTCTCAGTCACTACAGACAGCCTCTTATCACATTGTTTTTCATTAGCTTTTCACAACAAGACACTGCTAATTCATGTGAGCCATATAGATAACATTGTGTTCTCTTCTGTGGAGTTGTGCCTGACACTGCACTAATTGGCTAAAATGCAAGTCAATAGATAATAAATAGCTAGCCATGTGATAAGGGGGCTGTCAAAAGAGGCTTAGATACAAGGTAATCATAGAGGTTAAAAGTATATGAACAATGTTGGCAACAGCTTATACCATAAATACAGTCTTAAAAGGGCTTACACACAATACCCAGTCTTAAAGCATCACAAAAATAAAGTATTTTATGTACAAACCATAGCGTGCACACACACACCCTTAAAGGGAGAGCTTGCCCCACAAGTCTTAAAGAGACAGGCACACACACAGTCTTCAAAGTGACAACTCACATCACGTGCACACAGTCTCAAAGGTACAGGTGTACATGACGCACACAGCCTTTAAAGATTCAGATGACTCCACACACACACACACAGAGACTTAAAGGAACAGATCACAGTATGAACAAAAACATACACAGCACACACAGTCTTAAAGGAACAATTCACACCATGTGCACACAGTCCTTAAGGTACAAGCACACATACACAACCTACGCAGCCTTAAAAGGACAGCTCACGTTACATGCACAGCATCCCACACTCAGAGCCTGATGATCTTAAGCTCTCTGCTCTTGCAAGATTATGTAAGAAAAATTGTCGGTGCCTCAAGGTCTCACAATCAATTTTATAAAGGCAAATTTTATCTTGAGACCTATTTAACTCTCTAAGCAGACTCCTGCATGTGAAGGAGAAACACGTACGTTAGAATATAATTCTAACCCCCCTCAAGATTTCTATACATGCCAGTGAACTTATCATCATATGTCCAACAATCTCACAGCTCGTAGCACACAAAGACATATACACACAGCATTAAAGGCATACCCATAGAACACACACAGACTTAAAGGGACGGCTCACAGCTGTGTGTGAATGCCATAAGCTATCTCTTTAAATTTGTGTATGAATGTCTTAAGCTACCTCTCTAAGGGTGTGGTATACCATAAACCATTCCTTTAAGCCATGTGAGGCTGTGTGTGAATGCTGTTAGCTGTCCTTTACGGCTGTACGTGGTGTGCATGCTGTGGTTTGTCCCTGTAAGGATGTGTATATTGTGTGCGTGCCAGCACTTTTAAGACTGTGTGAGAATGGAGGGATCACTTCCTTTAAAGTGAATGTAAATTTTTATGCTAAAGTGCCCGGTTTTTAAAACTTCGATTAAAAACAGGGGCACTTTAATTAATCAAAATTTACATTTCACTCCTGTTGTGAAAAAAAACTTACCTTTTAATCTTGACAGCAGCTCCAGCTTCCTCCACCCGTTGCAAAGCCTCTTCCTGGGTCTAAAATGAGGAATCCGGCTTCCTCCAATCACAGCGTTGAATCAGACACTGATTCCCCGGGGGGAAGCCATGATTGGAGGATGACCTATCCATCATTTCTGACATCAGAAATGGCTTGCGAAGACCAGAGGAAGCTGGAGCTGCTGTCAAGTTTAAAAGGTAAGTTTTTTTTTTTCACAACAGGAGTGAAATGTAAATTTTGATGAATTAAAGTGCCCCTGTTTTTGATCGAATTTTTAAAAACCGGGCACTTTAGCATCAAAATTTACATTCACTTAAAGGTTGTGTGCGACTATACCATTAAAACAGTTTGCGAGAGGTGTTATTCCTCCCTTTAAGACTGAGTGCACCGTCTGTGTTTGTGCATGTTGTTCCTATCCCTTTAGGACTGAGTAAGGCTGTTTTCATTGTATGTGCCTGTTCCTTTAAGACTTTCAGAGCGTGCGTGGTTGTATGTGCATACTGTGATATGTCCCTTTAAGACTGTGTGTTTTATAACTTGTCCCTTTAAAGGCTGTGTGCATTGTGTGTGTTCCTGTCCCTTTAAGACTGAATGTGCATTTAATGGCTGTGTGCGTTATCTGTTCCTTTAAGACTTTTGGAGCGTGCAAGGTTGTGTGTGTGCACATACTGTGACCTTTCGCTTAAAGACTCTGTGTGTGTGATGTGAGTTGTCCCTTTAAGACTTTGTACACGTGTTGAGATTTATATGCATTTTGGATGTGGCCGTCTGTCAATTTAAGACTGAGCATTTCTTAAGGTTGTGTGCGTTGTATCTGTGCCTGTCCCATTACAACTTTGAGAACGTGCAAGGTTGTATGTATCTGCATACTGTTATCTCTCCCTTTAAGACGTGCGTGTGTGTGCTGCCCCTTTAAAGGACCAGTAAATAAAGTAGATTTGCATAATCAACAAATAATAGCAAGACCATACAATAGCACTTAGTCTGAACGTCAAATGAGTAGTAGATTTTTTATGTCTATTTCCACTCCTGTATCATGCGACATCCATCAGCCAATCACAAATGAGAATATGCATATACGTATATTCTATGAATTATTGCACATGTTCAGTAGGAACTGGTGACTGAAAAAGTGTAAATATAAAAGACTGCACATTTTGCTAATGGAAGTACATTGGAAAGTTGTTTAAAATTGCATGCTCTATCTTAAAGGGACAGTGAATAAGAAGATGTGTGTTTAGAGAGCTTAAATGAAAGGCTAAGGTGTCTTAGATAATCTGATCAGTGTGTAATACACCCTGTGAGGTCCTGACTATAATAATGTGTAACAGGATCGCTGGACAGATTAAGATTGAATTTAATACATTAATACATGAGCTAAAATCATGGATCCATGATGCTATAAAAACAGTATAAAAACATTGTGACAATATGACAATAGATTGCAGATAAGACCAAACAAGCACCGGGATTATTATTATATATTATTATTATTATTATTATATTCTAATAGCCACGTCTTATTGGTAAAGCTTCTTAATGCCTTCTATTTAGTGATAAGTCCTTCTATAAATTGTCCTAGTAGATAAATAGTAAGTGTACAATCAAACAAATTGATTCTCCAAAAAAGTGACTTGTGTCTTTAAAGTGCTCCTGCTGATAATATGATGTTAATACAATATGCTGAGTGAAATCCCAAAAATGCAACAAGTAAAAAAATACGTGTCAAAAGAGACCAATGCAGTGTTCAATGAAAAGCAACAACTTGCTAAAAAGTAAAAAGTGAAAAAAGACTTGCTAAAAAAGTAACAACTTGCTAAAAAAAAGTGAAAAATTGAAAAATAAATGATTTATGTCATAATTGTATGGTGAAAAAAATAGTGAAAAACAATTAGAAAACCCAAAAACCAAAATGTTATACAAAAAATATATTAAAAAATAGACAATAGAATCCAGTGGTCTCTGGAGTTCTTCAATTAATTTCCTGGAGTGTCCTGTGGAATTTGGAAACAATAGTGTAGAATGTTCCAAAAAACAGTGTAGATATCAGAAATATGCTTACCAGCTAGTAGTCAACGCGTTTCGGCCTGCTATAAGTCCTTTCTCAAGAGTCTGGATTCTATCACGAGGATTCTCACAACCAAGGATACAAGTTTGGCATATTGTCTATTTTTTAATATATTTTTTGTATAACTTTTTGTTTTTTGGGTTTTCTAATTGTTTTTCACTATTTTTTCACCATACACCTATGACATAAATAATTTATTTTTTCACTTTTTTAGCAAAAGTTGAACTTTTTAGTAAGTCTTTTTTCACTTTTCACTTTTTAGCAAGTTGTTGCTTTTCATTGAACACTGCATTGGTCTCTTTTGACACATATTTTTTCACTTGTTGCATTTTTGGGGTTTCACTCAGCATATTGTATTAACATCATATTATCAGCAGGAGCACTTTAAAGACACAAGTCACTTTTTTGGAGAATCGATTTGTTTGATTGTATACTTACTATTTATCTACTAGGACAATTTATAGAAGGACTTATAACTAAATAGAAGGCATTAAAAAGCTTTACCAATAAGACGTGGCTATTAGAATATGAATAATCCCTGTGCTTGTTTGGTCTTATCTGAAATCTATTGTCATTATATTTACACTGTTTTTATTATTGTTTTTAAAGCATCATGGATCCATGATTTTAGCTCATGTATTAATGTATTAAATTCAATCTTAACCTGTCCAGCGATCCTGTTACACATTATTATAGTCAGGACTTCACAGGGTGTATTACACACTGATCAGATTATCTAAGATACCTTAACCTTTCATTTAGGCGCTCTGCACACACATCTTCTCATTCGCTCACCCTTTGGCTAACTAGGTAGCCTTTGTTCAAAGCTTAGGTGCAAACTTTCCCTCGTCGCTTAGTCACATCAGACTCACTATCCTAAAGGGACACTAAAGTCAAAATGAAACCTTTATGATTCTGATAGAGCATGCATTTTTCCAATTTACGTCTATTATAAAATTTTGCACATTCTTTTTATATACACACAAGTTCATAGGGTGTACGTATACTAGTCTGCGATTGGCTGATGGCTGTCACATGATACAGGAAGCCGGCAAATCAGGAAAAGATACATTTGTCAGAAAAAAAATAATCTACTGTTTATTTGAAATTGAGAGTAAATGTTCTAACGTTGTCATTATATTGTGCACTTGTTAATTATGCAATTCTACTGTATTTAGTGGTCCTTTAATCATTAACCCCTTCAGGACCAAGGACGTATGCCGTACGTCCCCCCCAAAAAATACACTTAACGACCGAAGACGTATGGCGTACATCCTTGGTCTTGGAAAGCGGTGGAAGCAATCCTGAACGCTTCCAGCCGCTTTCCGGTTATTGCAGTGATGCCTCGATATCGAGGCATCCTTTAATAACTCTCCTTGGCCATCCGATGCAGAGAGAGACAATCTGTGGCCCTCTCTGCACCAGACATCGATGGCCAGTATCGGTGGGTGGGAGCCAGTCTGGGAGGCGGGTGGGCGGCCATCAATGGGCCGTGTGATGTGGAAGGGATCGCCGAGGGCGGGCGCGTGCACGGGTAGGGAGTGGGTGGGAACCGCTACAGTGCAGAAAAAGATTTTACAAAAAGTGGCAGAGAGGGGTATACAAAAATTTTAATAAAAGTTATCTAAAGGATCTTGGAGTGGGTGGGGGTTTGGTCTTTGGGGCAAGCTACACTACAGGAAAAAATATATAAAAAAATATATTTTATTGTAAACTGGGTACTGGCAGACAGCTGCCAGTACCCAAGATGGCTACCAATAAGTTAGAGGGGGGGGGGGTGTCAGGGAGGTTGGTGGCTAAGGGGGATCCTACAGAGCAGCATATGTAAATATGCTTATTTTTTTAAAAAAAAAAATTAAAGATAGCTTTTATTTTAGTACTGACAGACTTTCTGCCAGTACTTAACATGGCGGGGACAATTGTGGGATGGGGGAGGGGGGAGAGAGCTGTTTGGGAGGGATCATGGGGTGTAATGTGTCAGGTGGGAGGCTGATCTCTACACTAAAGCTAATATTAACCCTGCAAGCTCCCTACAAGCTACCTAATTAACCCCTTCACTGCTAGCCATAACACACGTGTGATGCGCAGCAGCATATTTAGCAGCCTTCTAATTACCAAAAAGCAACGCCAAAGCCATATATATCTGCTATTTCTCAACAAAGGGGATCCCAGAGAAGCATTTACAACTATTTGTACCATAATTGCACAAGCTGTTTGTAAATAATTTCAGTGAGAAACCTAAAGTTTGTGAAAAAGTGAACAATTTTTTTTTATTTGATTGCATTTGGCGGTGAAATGGTGGCATGAAATATACCAAAATGTGCCTAGATCAATACTTTGGGTTGTCTACTACACTACACTAAAGCTAAAATTAACCCTACAAGCTCCCTAATTAACCCCTGCACTGCTGGGCATAATACACGTGTGTTGCGCATCTGAATTTAGCAGCCTTCTAATTACCAAAAAGCAACGCCAAAGCCATATAAGTCTGCTATTTCTGAAGAAAGGGGATCCCAGAGAAGCATTTACAACCATTTGTGCCATAATTGCACAAGCTGGTTGTAAATGATTTCAGTGAGAAACCGAAAGTTTGTGAAAAAATTTGTGAAAAAGTGAACAATTTTTTTTATTTGATCAAATTTGGCGGTAAAATGGTGGCATGAAATATACCAAAATTGGCCTAGATCAATACTTTGGGATGTCTTCTAAAAAACAATATATACAGGTGGCCCTCGGTTTACACCGGTTCAATTTACACCGTTTCAGAATAACAACCTTTTTTTTCAGTCATGTGACTGCTATTGAAAAGCTTTTGGAAAGCAGTGCACTAATTAAAATAGCCAGTAGGTGGAGCTGTCCGTTTGTTTTGCAGCAAAGTTATGCAACTAAAAGGGACACTGAACCCAATTTTTTTTCTTTTGTGATTCAGATAGAGCATGCAATTGTAAGCAACTTTCTAATTTATCAATTTTTCTTCATTCTCTTGCTATCTTTATTTGAAAAAGAACGCATATAAGCTTTTTTGGGGGTTAAGAACTCTGGACAGCACTTTTTTATTGGTGGATGAATTTATCCACCAATCAGAAAGAACAACCCAGGTTGTTCACCAAAAATGGGCCGGCATCTAAACTTACATTCTTGCATTTCAAATAAAGATACAAAGAGAATGAATAAAATTTGATAATAGGAGTAAATTAGAAAGTTGCTTAAGATTTCATGCTCTATCTGAATCACAAAAGAAAAAATTTGGGTTCAGTGTCCCTTTAACTGCCTTAAATTGATCTGTGTACACAGATCAGACCAGATCTATTTAGCAGGCACTTCCTATTATCTTCCTCTCCAGCAGGTGAGGGTGCCTAACTGCTTATTAATCACTGCAGATTGAAATGCATAGAATAGGTGCAGACCCAATATTATCTAACATGCTAACAATGCAGAAAACTGATTGCAGAAAAATGCAAGTAAAAAAACGTTTTGTTTATTAAACTTAGTTTGATGATGATGCAGTCTGCTGTGTGATTATTTTATTAGGTGATGTTTAGCAAATGTTTTTGTTCATTAAACTTAGTTTGATGATGATACAATCTATATTTTTAGGTCTATAATGCTGTTTAGCATTTAAAGTCTTCATTTCAAAGCTTTAAAAATAATGTATTAGGTGTTACTTATGACAATTTTGAGAGGGGCCTGGAACCTAACTCCCTCACTTCCCATTGACTTACATTATAAACTTGGTTTCAACTTACAACGGTTTCGATTTAGAACCATTCCTCCTGGAACCTAACCCCAGCGTAAACTGAGGGCTACCTGTACATGTCAAGGGATATTCAGGGATTCCTGAAAGATATCAGTGTCCCAATGTAACTAGTGCTACTTGTATTCATTGCCCTATAACTTGCAAAAAAAGCAAAGAACATGTAAACATTGTGTATTTCTAAACTCAGGACAAAATTTGGAAACTATTTAGCATGGGTGTTTTTTGGTGGTTGTAGATGTGTAACAGATTTTGGGGGTCAAAGTTAGAAAAAGTGTGTTTTTTTCCATTTTTTCCTCATATTTTATCATTTTTTTATAGTAAATTAAAAGATATGTTGAAAATAATGGTATCTTTAGAAAGTCCATTTAATGGCAAGAAAAACGGTATATAATATGTGTGGGTACAGTAAATGAGTAACAGGAAAATTACAGCTAAACAAAAACACAACAAAAATGTAAAAATAGCCTTGGTCCCAAATGGACAGAAAATGGAGCGTGCAATTTTAAGCAACTTTCTAATTTACTCCTATTATCAATTTTTCTTCGTTCTCTTGCTTTCTTTATTTGAAAAAGAAGGCATCTAAGCTATGAATCCAGCCAATTTTTGGTTCAGGACACTGGATAGCACTTGTTTATTGGTGCTGTCCAATCAGCAAGGACAACCCAAGTTGTGAACCAAAAATGGGCCGGCTTGTAAACTTACATTCTTGCTTTTCAAATAAAGATAGCAAGAGAATGAAGAAACATTGATAATAGGAGTAAATTAGAAAGTTGCTTAAAATTGCATGCTCTATCTGAAATCATGAAATAATTTTTTTTTGGTTCAGTGTCCTTTTAATTTTGACTTGTGGGTCCCTTTTAAATGCTGCGTGGGTTGTGTTTACCTATCCCTTTTAAGACTGTGTGAGCGTTTAGTAAGCGTTTAGTAAGTGTACCTTTAAGTGTGTGCTGTGTAAACATGAGTCTCAGCTGTCTGTGCCTGTACAGTTGGTATTGGCAGGGCTACTTTAAAGGGACACTAAGGGCTAATGGTGGGGCAAATTTCCCCAGAGGAATTTACCATTGCTCGCATGCAATCCTGCCCGCTGTCAATCTCCCCGGTCGGACTAGACCGAAGAAATTGAATTTCGCAAACCTTAGAGGTGGCGAAAGTTGCAGCCGTAGGGGCTCAAAGGCTGGCAAAAGCCTTTGATAAATCACCCTCTTAACCCAAATTTGTTCTTCCATGATTCAGACAGAGCATGCAATTTTAAGCAACTTTCTACTTTACTCCTATTATCAATTTTTCTTTGTTCTCTTGTTATATTTATTTAAAAAAGCAGAAATGTAAGCTTACAAGCCGGCCCATCTTTGGTTCAGCACCTATATAGCGCTTGCTGATTGGTGGACAACCCACCAATGGGGTTCATCTGGTGGTCCCCCAGTCACACCTTGATTGACCTGACAGTGTGGCATGGAGCATTGTCCTGCTTTAAAAACCAATCCTAGAGTTGCAAACCATTGTCCGAGCAGAAGGAAGCACGCTTTCTTTCAGGATAACCTTGTAGGTGGCTTGATTCATCCATCCTCACATAGATACATCTGCCTGATTCCAGCCTTGCTGAAGCACCCCCAGATCATCACCAATTTTCCACCAAATTTCACAGTGGGCACGAGACACTGTGGCTTGTAGAACTCTCCAAGTCTCCATTTATCCATTAGACCACTGGGTGTTGGACAAAGCTGAATATTGGACTCATCAGAGAAGATGACCTGGAATCGGGCAGATTTATCTTTGTGAAGGACGCATGAATCTAGCCATGTACATGGTTATCTTGGAAGAAAACTTGATTCCTTCTGCTCTGACAGTGTTCCCCAACTCTAAGGATTGTTTTTTTTGCAGTACAATGCTCCATTCCACAAAGACAGGTCAAACACAGTGTGGATGGACGACCACCAGATCAAGACCCTGTCACGGCCAGCCCAATCTCCATACCTGAACCCCATTTAAAACCTCTGGAATGTGATCAGGAGGAAGATGGATGGTCACAAGCCATCAAACAAAGCTGAGCTGCTTGAATTTTGAAGTGGCATAAAGTCACCCAACAGCAATGTGAAAGACTGGTGGAGAGCATGTCAAGACGCTTGAAAGTTGTGACTGAAAATCAGGCTTATTCAACCAAATATTGATTTCTGAACTCTTGCTAAATTAAAATGTACATCAAGTGCATTTGATAGACGTTGTTTAAAATTGTGTTTAGTTCTAGATAAAGTACGCTACTGTAAATAGACAATAGTAGGGATTACTACAGTAAACTGTGTTGAATAAGGTGTGCAACAGTAACTTTAGCCAGACAAGTGATGTATGAATTTGCCTTAGATTGAAGGTATGCTGTTTAATGAATGATTTTTGCATAGGGATTTATGTAAAAAAAATCCAACAATTGAGGAGCCAGATGTAGAATTGTAATAGCCATGTTTCTTTGACCCAGATAATACTGTAAATACTCAAAGATTCCATTCCATATAATACTGCCAAATACTGAAAAGCCTCTTTACTGCATACCATTCGTCTAATTTTACTTAAATATGAAACTTTATTTAAATAGCTACGAAATGTTGAATTATGACACTTACTTAATGAAAAATGGAAAACTTGCCCATCATGAAGATGGTGATGCTGATGAAGATAGCGAGGAAGAGGAGTTCGATGAAGGTGATGAGTGGTGCTGGGAAGGCACTGGGGCCAATCTTGCAAAACATTATTCAGTCTCTAGAGGGAGTAATCCACAGGTAACTACTCAAAAATTGTAAAAGTAATGTTGAGATTGAGGAGACTGTGTGATAATTGCATATTTAAGTAATAATGTTGAATTTGTACTTTTATGTTCATATTACATATTATTAGGTTTGCATTCTTCTTCATTAGTTCATTTTCTTTTAGTCCAACAGGCAGAATGTACAGTCTTCCTCTAAAGCATATACAGTGACGGATAAAGTTTTACAAAAGTATGAAAATAAAATTAATTTAAGTAAGTAAAAGTGGACACTGTTTATTGTGAAGCTCAGATTTCTTCATTATTTCCCACATGCCAAATTCTAAAGGGATAGATATGTAACAATTGTTATGACATTTATCTTTAAAGTAGCTCTTTTTGTAAAATTAAAATACATAGCATCTTACTTACTTAGGGCCAGATTACAAGTGGAGCATTATTTAGGTATCCAGCACGCGCGCAAACTCCGCTAGAAGTTTTTTTCATGCATCGGGTAGCGCTCGTATCACAAGTTGAAATTAAAAAGTTTTCGCGTGCGCGTTAACCAGATGTGCGCAAAAAGACGTATCTTGAATATCGAGTTAACGTATTCACCCATAGTAGACAATGGAGCAAAAAACCCTAACACCATATACACACACATAAACTCAATCGCATATTCTCAAGTGTGCTAACCTGACATGAAAATCTGAATATTTTACATTCCAATGTTCTTCAAATAGCATATATATATATATATATATATATATATATATATATATATATATATATATATATATATATATATATATACATGATTATAAACGGCAAAGGATGGTATACAAAATAGATTACCAGATGACAAGTGGAGCATTATTTAACACCTCAGTCTCATGTTACAAATTGAAAGTAAACTGTTTTCATTTGCGCGCTAATACGTTGAGCGTAAAAAGCCGAACTTTGAATATCACACACGCAATAACCTATCCCCCCATAGGAGTCAATGGAGCAAAAATTGTTGAAAAAACCTAACGCCCTATTCGCGTGTAAACCCAATTGCATATTCTCAAGTGTGCTATCCTGAATAACAGAACATGTTCTATTTATTCTTAAATACATATTTCTGCATATATCTGATATTTTGGTACAATATACAGTATGTATGTGTGTGTGTGTGTATGTGTATGTGTGTGTGTATATATATATATATATATATATATATATATATATATATATATATATATATATATATATATATATAGGTATAGGTATAGATATATATAGGAATATCTATTTATAAATACATAG
This sequence comes from Bombina bombina, assembly GCF_027579735.1. NCBI lineage: Eukaryota > Metazoa > Chordata > Amphibia > Anura > Bombinatoridae > Bombina > Bombina bombina. The sequence continues at coordinate 701,821,376 of NC_069503.1, forward strand.
AACATTGGAATGGGAAATATTTACAGTAAATACACAGTATAACACTTTATTAAATATGAATATTGCATAGATATGCTTTAACATGTTTTCATCTACGTAGCTGCAAAGGGCTCCAATGCACTTATATATATGTCTATATATGTGTTCATATGTGTATATATTTCTGTAAATACATATATACACATATAAATACTTAAATATATCTGAAAGCACATATAAACACATATATATATATATATATATATATATATATATATATATATATATACTGTGTGTGTATATATATATATATATATATATATATATATATATACTTACATATAAATATTTAGACATGTATTTGTATGTATCTCCTTTTGCCTACTTTTTTTTTTCTTCTAACACCTGAGACCTATCGTTGAACCCTTACATTTTTTTATTAGATAGTGTTATTATGAGTGTAACTGTATTTTTTAACATATTTTTTTTTATGCTTTGTGCAACTTTTTTTTTTCACGAAACAGTTAACCACGCAGTAATAATTCTAGCGTAAACTGCTCATGCGATTGCGTTTACTTTCAACTTGTAATATAAGCGATAATCCCAACGTGCAAATACCTGCGATAAACCCCTTTTTGCGTGTGCGTAACTATTCACACGTCACTTGTAATCTAGCCCTTAATTGGAAATTAAACACTAAGAGCCAGATTACAAGTGGAACACAAAATATTGCTTTAGCAAAAAATGATATTTGCGCTCCACTTTGTAATACCTGCGCACGCTAATGTGCACTGGTATTACAAGTTTACAGCTATGAGAACACAACCTCACATTCACGAGAGAGCGCTTCCATAGGCGCAGCGAAGAGGTAAGTAGCGCAGCACTTAGTAAATATATATGTATATGCTAATATAAATGTATTAATATACACATATTAACACATAAATATGTATGTATATCAGCATATAATTATATAACATATTTACATTGTGGTCTATGAGAACACACAGTTCCCATAGACCACAATGTAAAGGCACTTTTCAGTGCCATTTTCTTCTAACACCCCACACCCACCAATTTTAAAGCCCCAAAAACTGCCTAGGGCAGTTTTTATTTTTTTATTTTAATAAAACTGCTACATTTTTTAAAAATAAAAAACTACAATGTACTCTATTTTGAGGGAAATTGGGGCACTTTTAGAAAATTAACCAGAGATCTAATCTCTGGTTAATTTTTGGAGTATTAATTTGCTACCGCGAGGTCACGGTAGCAATAACCAGCCACTTGTCATGGCTGATTAATTATTGTAAAATACAGAAGCAATAATATCATAAGGCAAATACAATTAAGTAATTTGCTTTCTTTCTGGGTTTTTTCTTTAAGATTAACCTTTTAAATTGCACCCTGTTTAATGCCAACATTAGTCATGAGTAATTTTTACATTTAGTGTTTGTATTTAAATATTTATCCTCACAAATCCCATCTATCTCTTACTAAAACAAAGCAGGAAACTGTCAAATAAAGAGGTTTAATGTCATTTTTGTACGTTTCAGCTAAACTTAATCTTTCTGACTCTGTTATGAATAAAGTAACTGAAAAATCCAGACAGAAAGAGTCTGACACGTGAGTATTAAGCAAGATTTATTTTTACACTTTCAGACACACCATATTTTCACAGCATGTGTGTAGTAGACAAATGTCACTAAAAGCTTTAAATAATGAAAATGCCAGCAACAGTTTAAGTAGATGACTGTATCCACATGTTAAGGAAGTTTGAAACCTTTCTCCCAGAATTACTGCAATTATAGTTTTAAATAAACTGATTAAAGGGCCATTCTAGCGAAGAAAGAAAAAAAAAAAGATTACATTCTCTAATTAATTAGAGCATGTAATTTTATCACAAATGATGCTGCAAGTCTGTGTCTAACCCCCATAAATGAGTTAAACACACAGTAAAGAACCACTTGGGAGCCGCAGAGAACTGACCCAATCAGCAGTTGTAGTTACACACCTTACCTGCACATCTGCTGCTGCTGATTGGGTCAACAGCAGTTTCCTCTCAAGGCCAGCAGATCTTTTCAAGGTTAAACACATAGACTCACAGTGTCTCTAGTGTTAACATTTTATTCTTACAAATTAGAATGTGATTTTTTTTCACTAGAATAGCCCTGTAAAGTCTTTTATAGGGGGGGTATATCAATAAGTCCTAAAACTGTCATAGAAAGGAAACGTGTTGTAAGAACATTTGTTAGGAAGGTTTGCATTTGTTTGTAGCCAAGTTATACATCCAGTAAACAGCCTGTTGGGTACTGGTTATGGTATCGCCTTTGCTCTGGACAGTAAGAGACAGAACAAGCCTCTCTGAAGCTTTGGGGCAACCATTAGTTAAATTACAGGAAATGGGAGTTATCAATGTAAGTACATACAGAGTTTTTGTTTGCTTATATGATAATTACATTGTTGTGGGGATTTAAAAGTTTGAGTTTGCTCATGATTTCAGTATGTTAGCTTCTTATCCACTTTAACAGGAATATCTTAAATGAAATATGCAGCCTAGCATAAATGATCTCATCATGTAGTGCAGTGGGTTTAAAACTACTCCCCCTAGCCAAGATTTATCTAACTCCAGTGTATCTGCTATTATTAGTTATTTGTAGGGTGCTAACAGATTCCGTGCTACATTACATCTCTCTTCTCTTTATTAGGTACCGAGTTAAAGATAAGTCTGATCGAGCAACAGTAGAGCAGGTATGTTGTAATTATAATCATGCTGCTCAGACTCTTCAGATGAAACTTCATGAGCTACTCATTCTGTAATTTCACTTTTCAGTACAGCAATGTTTGATTTTGCAGTTGAGCAGTCTTACACACTGAGTGCCATATATATAGAGGAGTTTTAAGTATTGCTAACTGTGAGAGAGACATCTGAGTACCCAAAACATCTTAGTTACATAAACTATAATGTCAACTACAGTGAAGAACTGGAGTAAAAAAATACCCAAATATTTTATATATTGGTATATCCTGTTGTCTGCTGGTAGCTTTTTGAGCGTTTAGAATGACATCACATAATGCTGATTTAATACAAGTGATGATAAAAAAAAAAAAAACAGGCATCAGGCCGTGCATGTAATTAATGTAGTTGTCAATTGCCTTCTACAGGATATTGGCAGTTGCACACTTGTGGAATGACACAATATCAGCATACTCTGGGGTGATTATTGACAGGTTTTTTTGCAACATTTGGGAAGCTAATCTTTACACTTGCCTTATGCACATGACTGACAGCAAGCTCAACATCTAATGGACTAATCCTGCGTCTCTTTGGCTAGTATACAAAAGATAATTGAAGAAGAAAGCAAATCCACATTTTTCATTTACTCTGCAAACATCTTTGAAATCTAAAGGATGTTGATGGGAACTAGATTTTGATTGGGTCTGTAAAAGCCATGTAAGACCCTATCCATAAGACTGAACCACAAGGCTTACTTACAATTCTATAAAAAATAAACAGCTTGTTAGTGCAGGGTTAGAGGGCACTTGACTTAAATATGTTCATCTTTAAGGTGCTTGACCCCAGGACACGGATGATTCTCTTTAAGATGCTTACAAGAGGAGTGATATCAGAAATTAACGGTTGCATAAGTACAGGGAAAGAAGTAAGTTCAAATTCACCTCTGAATCCTTATCCACTGCACCCAGTGTTATCCATTACTGCTATACTTTTGTTATATATTTCTAGGTTTTGTTACATATTTATAAATAACTTTTCTTGATTTTTTAAAATTTATTAAAATGGTCACAAATAAATCTTATTTTATAATAGTAATGTAGTTGTAAATTTGATACAGTTGTTGTATGTGTTCTATGTCTTCTTTTCACTGTGGGTCTAAAGGAAATCCCTCCCAGTATATTTAAGTCTTTTTTGTATTTTCAGGCTAATGTATATCACGCTAGCACTTCAGATGGGGAGAGTAGAGCAATAAAGATTTACAAGACGTCAATATTGATGTTTAAAGATCGTGACAAATATGTGAGTGGGGAATTCAGGTGAGTTACTTTTTTTTTGCCAGTCTGTCATTCTTTGCTATTAATAAACTACGCTTTCCATAATATTTATTTATTAATTTTGTGTTTAAGATTTCGTCATGGCTACTGCAAGGGAAATCCTAGAAAAATGGTGAAAACATGGGCTGAAAAAGAAATGAGGAACTTAATAAGGTAACTAAACATTAGGTTTTTGTTGTTGTGGTTTTAAATAATTTTAGGCCATGCGCCTGTTATTAAATTCACAAAAAATATTCCTAAGATTTTTAACCCAGATTCACTGTCACCATTCAGATGCACATTTACTGGTGAGTGATTGTGTAACTTAATACACTGTCACATCTGCCACATTTTTATATTATCTAATATTAAATGGACATAAAACAAGTTGGGATAGAGACAAAATAATATAATATGTACTTTAATTACTTTACCTGCAAATTTATACTGCAGTGCCTCGCCATTAAACCTTTTTCTCCTGTTAAGTGTGGTCAGTCCACGGGTCATCATTACTTCTGGGATATTAACTCCTCCCCAACAGGAAGTGCAAGAGGATCACCCAGCAGAGCTGCTATATAGCTCCTCCCCTCTACGTCACACCCAGTCATTCTCTTGCACCCAACTAATAGATAGGATGTGTGAGAGGACTGTGGTGATTATACTTAGTTTTTGTATCTTCAATCAAAAGTTTGTTATTTTAAAACAGCACCGGAGTGTGTTGTTCCTTCTCAGGTAGAATTTGAAGAAGAATCTACCTGAGTTTTTGTATGATTTTAGCCGGCGTAGTTAAGATCATTTTGCTGTTCTCGGCCATCTGAGGAGTTGAGGTAAACTTCAGATCAGGGGACAGCGGGCAGGTTCACCTGCAATGAGGTATGTAGCAGCATATTATTTTCTGAGGAATGGAATTGACTGAGAAAATACTGCCAATACCGATATAATGTAAGTTCAGCCTTAAATGCAGTAGTAGCGACTGGTATCAGGCTGTCATGTTTGTATATTTACATTTCAGTATTCTGGGGAATGGTACTTCACTGGGATAATACTGTATGCATACATTTTTTTTTAGCCTAACTTGCAGTGGGAACGACTAGCAACAGGCTTTCTAATGTCACTTCATTTATTGATGTTAAACGTTTTGCTGGCATGTTAAATCGTTTAATTATCTGAGGTACTGGGTGAAAAATTGTTTTGGGCACTGTTTTTTCCACTTGGCGGTAGTTTTATTTAAATTAAGACGGTTTACTGATCTCCCTCACTGATGTGTGTGAGGGGGAGGGGCCTATTTTGGCGCTTTTGCTACGCATCAGAAAATTCAGTCACAAGTCTGTTTTCTTCCCTGCATGATCCGGTTCGTCTCTACAGAGCTCAAGGGTCTTCTAAAGTTATTTTGAGGGAGGTAATCACTCACAGCAGACCTGTGAGATTGTGCTTTGACTGTGATAAAAAACGTTTTTATTATATACTTTTTTTCTGCTATGTAAGGGTTTGTTATTCATTACTATGGGAGCAATCCTTTGCTAAATTGTGTTTTTACCGGAAAGAATTTGAATTTATAATTTCTCCGGTTCATTGTTATTCTACTGTCATAACTTTTTTCTGTGCTTCGTAAAGGCACAGTACGTTTTTTCATATTTCTTGTAAATTGAGTTGAAAAGTATTTCCAAGTTTGCTAGTTTATTGCTAGTGTGTTAAACATGTCTGACTCAGAGGAATATCTCTGTGCTATATGTGCTAAAGCCAAAGTGGAGCCCAATAGAAATTTATGTACTAATTGCATTGATGCTACTTTAAATAAAAGTCAATCTGTACAAATTGAACATCCTTCACCAAACAACGAGGGGAAAGTTATGCCGACTAACTTGCCTCACGTGTCAGTACCTGCATCTCCCGCTCGGGTGGTGCGTGATATTGTAACGCAGAGTACTTCAGGGCGGCCATTACAAATCACATTACAGGACATGGCTAATGTTATGACTGAAGTTTTGTCTAAATTACCAGAACTTAGAGGTAAGCGTGATCACTCTGGGATGAGAACAGAGTGCGCTGATAATATTAGGGCCATGTCAGATACTGCGTCACAGTATGCAGAACATGAGGACGGAGAGCTTCAATCTGCAGGTGACGGTTCTGATCCCAATAGAGTGGATTCAGACATTTCTAACTTTAAGTTTAAGCTGGAAAACCTCCGTGTATTGCTAGGGGAGGTATTAGCGGCTCTGAATGATTGTAACACCGTTGCAATCCCAGAGAAATTATGTAGGCTGGATAGATACTATGCGGTACCGGCGAGTACTGACGTATTTCCTATACCTAAGAGGCTTACAGAGATAATTACTAAGGAGTGGGATAGGCCCGGTGTACCCTTTTCCCCCCCTCCTGTATTTAGAAAAATGTTCCCAATAGACGCCACCACACGGGACTTATGGCAGACGGTCCCTAAGGTGGAGGGAGCGGTTTCTACTCTGGCTAAGCGTACCACTATCCCAGTGGAGGATAGCTGTGCCTTTTCAGATCCAATGGATAAAAAATTAGAGGGTTACCTTAAGAAAATGTTTGTGCAACAAGGTTTTATATTGCAACCCCTTGCATGTATTGCGTCTGTCACGGCCGCGGCCGCTTTTTGGTCCGAGTCTCTGGAAGAGACTCTTGACTCAATGACTATAGAGGAGATTTCAAACAAGCTTAAAACTCTTAAGCTAGCTAATTCATTTGTTTCAGATGCCGTAGTACATTTAACTAAACTTACGGCTAAGAATTCCGGATTCGCCATTCAGGCACGCAGAGCACTGTGGCTAAAATCCTGGTCAGCTGACGTTACTTCTAAATCTAAATTACTTAACATACCTTTCAAAGGGCAGACCTTATTCGGGCCCGGTTTGAAAGAAATTATCGCTGACATTACTGGAGGTAAGGGCCATGCTCTACCTCAAGACAGAGCGAAACCTAGGGCTAGACAGTCTAATTTTCGTTCCTTTCGTAATTTCAAGGCAGGAGCAGCATCAACTTCCTCTGCACCAAAACAGGAAGGAGCTGCTGCTCGCTACAGACAAGGCTGGAGACCCAACCAGTCCTGGAACAAGGGCAAGCAGGCCAGAAAACCTGCTACTGCCCCTAAGACAGCATGAAGTGAGGGCCCCCGATCCGGGAACGGATATAGTGGGGGGCAGACTTTCTCTCTTCGCCCAGGCTTGGGCAAGAGATGTCCAGGATCCCTGGGCGTTAGAGATCATATCTCAGGGATATCTTCTGGACTTCAAAGCCTCTCCCCCAAAAGGGAGATTTCATCTGTCAAGGTTGTCAACAAACCAAATAAAGAAAGAGGCGTTTCTACGCTGTGTACAAGATCTTTTTCTAATGGGAGTGATCCATCCGGTTCCGCGGTCGGAACACGGACAGGGGTTTTACTCAAATCTGTTTGTGGTTCCAAAGAAAGAGGGAACCTTCAGACCAATCTTGGATTTAAAGATCCTAAACAAATTCCTAAGAGTTCCATCGTTCAAAATGGAAACTATTCGGACAATTCTACCCATGATCCAAAAGGGTCAGTACATGACCACAGTGGATTTAAAGGATGCTTACCTTCACATACCGATTCACAAAGATCATTACCGGTATCTAAGGTTTGCCTTCCTAGACAGGCATTACCAGTTTGTAGCTCTTCCATTCGGATTGGCTACGGCTCCAAGAATCTTCACAAAGGTTCTGGGTGCTCTTCTGGCGGTACTAAGACCGCGAGGAATTTCGGTAGCTCCGTACCTAGACGACATTCTGATACAAGCTTCAAGCTTTCAAACTGCCAAGTCTCATACAGAGTTAGTACTGGCATTTCTAAGGTCGCATGGATGGAAGGTGAACGAAAAGAAGAGTTCTCTCTTTCCACTCACAAGAGTTCCCTTCTTGGGGACTCTTATAGATTCTGTAGAAATGAAGATTTACCTGACAGAAGACAGGTTAACAAAGCTTCAAAATGCATGCCGTGTCCTTCATTCCATTCAACACCCGTCAGTAGCTCAATGCATGGAGGTGATCGGCTTAATGGTAGCGGCAATGGACATAGTACCCTTTGCACGCCTTCATCTCAGACCGCTGCAATTGTGCATGCTAAGTCAGTGGAATGGGGATTACTCAGATTTGTCCCCTACTCTGAATCTGGATCAAGAGACCAGAAATTCTCTTCTATGGTGGCTTTCTCGGCCACATCTGTCCAGGGGAATGCCATTCAGCAGGCCGGATTGGACAATTGTAACAACAGACGCCAGCCTACTAGGTTGGGGCGCTGTCTGGAATTCTCTGAAGGCTCAGGGATCATGGACTCAGGAGGAGAGTCTCCTGCCTATAAACATTCTGGAATTGAGAGCAGTTCTCAATGCTCTTCTGGCTTGGCCCCAGTTAACAACTCGGGGGTTCATCAGGTTTCAGTCGGACAACATCACGACTGTAGCTTACATCAACCATCAAGGAGGGACAAGAAGCTCCCTAGTGATGATGGAAGTATCAAAGATAATTCGCTGGGCAGAGTTTCACTCTTGCCACCTGTCAGCAATCCACATCCCGGGAGTGAAGAACTGGGAGGCGGATTTCCTAAGTCGTCAGACTTTTCATCCGGGGGAGTGGGAACTTCATCCGGAGGTCTTTGCCCAAATACTTCGACGTTGGGGCAAACCAGAGATAGATCTCATGGCGTCTCGACAGAACGCCAAGCTTCCTTGTTACGGGTCCAGATCCAGGGATCCGGGAGCAGTCCTGATAGATGCTTTGACAGCACCTTGGACCTTCAGGATGGCTTATGTGTTTCGACCCTTCCCGATGCTTCCTCGATTGATTGCCAGAATCAAACAGGAGAGAGCATCAGTGATTCTTATAGCGCCTGCGTGGCCACGCAGGACCTGGTATGCAGATCTAGTGGACATGTCATCCTGTCCACCTTGGTCTCTGCCTCTGAGACAGGACCTTCTAATTCAGGGTCCTTTCAAACATCAAAATCTAATTTCTCTGAAGCTGACTGCTTGGAAATTGAACGCTTGATTTTATCAAAGCGTGGTTTTTCGGAGTCAGTTATTGATACCTTAATACAGGCTAGGAAGCCTGTTACCAGAAAGATTTACCATAAAATATGGCTTAAATACTTACATTGGTGCGAATCCAAGAGTTACTCATGGAGTAAAGTTAGGATTCCTAGGATATTATCCTTTCTACAAGAAGGTTTAGAAAAGGGTTTATCTGCTAGTTCCTTAAAGGGACAGATCTCAGCTCTGTCCATTCTTTTACACAAGCGTCTGTCAGAAGTTCCAGACGTTCAGGCTTTTTGCCAGGCTTTGGCCAGGATTAAGCCTGTGTTTAAAACTGTTGCTCCACCATGGAGCTTAAATTTAGTTCTTAACGTTTTACAGGGTGTTCCGTTTGAACCCCTTCATTCCATTGATAACAAGCTGTTATCTTGGAAAGTTCTGTTTTTAATGGCTATTTCCTCGGCTCGGAGAGTCTCTGAGTTATCTGCTTTACATTGTGATTCTCCTTATCTGATTTTTCATTCAGACAAGGTAGTTCTGCGTACTAAACCTGGGTTCTTACCTAAGGTGGTCACTAACAGGAATATCAATCAAGAGATTGTTGTTCCATCCTTGTGTCCTAATCCTTCTTCAAAGAAGGAACGTCTTCTACACAATCTGGATGTAGTCCGTGCTCTGAAATTTTATTTACAGGCAACTAAAGATTTTCGACAAACGTCTTCCCTGTTTGTCGTTTATTCTGGTCAGAGGAGAGGTCAAAAAGCTTCTGCTACCTCTCTCTCCTTTTGGCTTCGTAGCATAATACGTTTAGCTTATGAGACTGCTGGACAGCAGCCTCCTGAAAGAATTACAGCTCATTCTACTAGAGCTGTGGCTTCCACTTGGGCCTTTAAGAATGAGGCCTCTGTTGAACAGATTTGCAAGGCTGCAACTTGGTCTTCTCTTCATACTTTTTCCAAATTTTACAAATTTGACACTTTTGCTTCTTCGGAGGCTGTTTTTGGGAGAAAGGTTCTTCAGGCAGTGGTTCCTTCTGTATAAGATCCTGCCTGTCCCTCCCGTCATCCGTGTACTTTAGCTTTGGTATTGGTATCCCAGAAGTAATGATGACCCGTGGACTGACCACACTTAACAGGAGAAAACATAATTTATGCTTACCTGATAAATTCCTTTCTCCTGTAGTGTGGTCAGTCCACGGCCCGCCCTGTTTTTTATGGCAGGTCTAAATTTTTAAATTATACTCCAGTCACCACTGCACCCTTTAGCTTCTCCTTTCTCGTTGGTTCTCGGTCGAATGACTGGGTGTGACGTAGAGGGGAGGAGCTATATAGCAGCTCTGCTGGGTGATCCTCTTGCACTTCCTGTTGGGGAGGAGTTAATATCCCAGAAGTAATGATGACCCGTGGACTGACCACACTACAGGAGAAAGGAATTTATCAGGTAAGCATAAATTATGTTTTTTAGTTTCTGAATTGTAAAGCTCTAACTCCCCCCCACACATTTCCTTCTATGGCTGTATCTATATCTTTTGTTGTTTTGGTAAAATGCAGAAGTGAATAGGGATTATCTGCTGGAGCATGCCTAGAAGCTGTGATCTTAGTTAAAATGCAATGTCTGTGTCTAAACACTGATAAGGGTGGGTGGAGTTAGCTACTCCAGACAGTTTAGCTAAGTAACTAATTTTGCTTATTTTTGAAAAATATTTTAAAATACTTGCCAGTCATTGTTAAACAATTTTTGTATGCAAACTATTTTAAATTAATTAGCCCTTTTAGGATATGCACAGATCTCAACCTGTTTTATGTCCCTTTAAGTGAGTGTTGTGCAAACAAAAAATCATGCCCAAATCCTATATATGTGTACTAGTTTGTGATTGGTTAGAAAGGGTTCTTAAGGGGAACAGGAGTGTTCAATGTTCCTTTAAGGAAACCCTTCACTGACTTTAAGAGGTTGATTTATTATTCCTATTCTCCTATATTTTCTCCTAAAAATGCGCATGAGAAATAAAGGTATTAGCCCAGTTCCTATTCTCCAGCACAGCACATGCGCTTCATACACATCTATGTTGCATAATAATGTAGCACTTTAACTTCAAATTAAAAAACAAATAACAAAATGTGTTCTTATGGCAAAAGGAAACATCATGGAGAGCTCTGTTCTATAAACAATTGTTTACTATTACACTGTCAAATTAGTATTACATTGTTTACCTTTTGAGCTGTCTTCTCAATCATTTTCATAATAATGTCTGTAATATATATTCTTTATATGTTGTTTTGTTGCTGCAGGTTGAACACAGCAGAAATACCCTGCCCAGAACCCATCATGCTTAGAAGCCATGTGCTTGTTATGGGCTTCATTGGTAAAAATGACATGTAAGTCTTCTTAAAACCAGACAGTTTAACTTTAAATGCTTGTTTTGGTCTGTTTTATTAAATTGACTTTACATAACCCCCTTTGCGGGAATTAAAAACATATGGCTAGATTACAAGTGGCGCACTATTTATCGCTCCCACTCGCTTTTTGCGCTGGTTGAGTAGTGTACGTATAAAAAAAATTCACACGAGTGCTAACCCAACGTGGGCAAAAAGCTAAACTTCAAATAACACAACTGCGTTAACTTATTCCCCCATAGACTTCAAGGGAGCTTAAAAAGTGAAGGGAAAAAACATAATTTATGTAAGAACTTACCTGATAAATTCATTTCTTTCATATTGGCAAGAGTCCATGAGCTAGTGACGTATGGGATATGCAATCCTACCAGGAGGGGCAAAGTTTCCCAAACCTCAAAATGCCTATAAATACACCCCTCACCACACCCACAATTCAGTTTAACGAATAGCCAAGTAGTGGGGTGATAAAGAAAGGAGTAAAAAGCATCAACAAAGGAATTTGGAAATAATTATGCTTTATACAAAAAAAATCATAACCACCATAAAAAAGGGGTGGGCCTCATGGACTCTTGCCAATATGAAAGAAATGAATTTATCAGGTAAGTTCTTACATAAATTATGTTTTCTTTCATGTAATTGGCAAGAGTCCATGAGCTAGTGACGTATGGGATAGCCATACCCAAGATGTGGAACTCCACGCAAGAGTCACTAGAGAGGGAGGGATAAAAATAAATACAACCATTTTCCACTGAAAAAATTAATCCACAACCCAAAATATAAGTTTATTCTCATAAATGAAATGAAAAGACTTAAATCAAAAGCAGAAGAATCAAACTGAAACAGCTGCCTGAAGAACTTTTCTACCAAAAACTGCTTCTGAAGAAGCAAATACATCAAAACGGTAGAATTTAGTAAATGTATGCAAAGAAGACCAAGTTGCTGCTTTGCAAATCTGATCAACTGAAGCTTCATTCTTAAAAGCCCACGAAGTAGGGACTGATCTAGTAGAATGAGCTGTAATTCTATGAGGCGGGGCTAGACCCGACTCCAAATAAGCTTGATGAATCAAAAACTTTAACCACGAAGTCAAGGAAACAGCAGAAGCCTTCTGACCTTTCCTAGAACTAGAAAATAAAACAAATAAACTAGAAGTCTTCCTGAAATCTTTAGTAGCTTCAACATAATATTTCAAAGCTCTTACCACATCCAAAGAATGTAAGGATCTCTCCAAAGAATTCTTAGGATTAGGACACAAGAACGGGACAACAATTTCTCTATTAATGTTGTTAGAATTCACAACCTTAGGTAAGAATTTAAATGAAGTCTGCAAAACCGCCTTATCCTGATGAAAAATTAGAAAAGGAGATTCACAAGAGAGAGCGGATAATTCAGAAACTCTTCTAGCAGAAGAGATGGCCAAAAGAAACAGCACTTTCTCCAACATTGGTGTGTCCGGTCCACGGCGTCATCCTTACTTGTGGGATATTCTCTTCCCCAACAGGAAATGGCAAAGAGTCCCAGCAAAGCTGGTCACATGATCCCTCCTAGGCTCCGCCCACCCCAGTCATTCTCTTTGCCGTTGCACAGGCAACATCTCCACGGAGATGGTTAAGAGTTTTTTGGTGTTTAAATGTAGTTTTTATTCTTCTATCAAGTGTTTGTTGTTTTAAAATAGTGCTGGTTTGTACTATTTACTCTGAAACAGAAAAGGATGAAGATTTCTGTTTGTAAGAGGAAGATGATTTTAGCAGACAGTAACTAAAATCGATTGCTGTTTCCACACAGGACTGTTGAGATGAAGTAACTTCAGTTGGGGGAAACAGTTAGCAGACTTTTCTGCTTAAGGTATGACTAGCCATATTTCTAACAAGACCATGTAATGCTGGAAGGCTGTCATTTCCCCTCATGGGGACCGGTAAGCCATTTTCTTAGTCAAACATAAAAGAATAAAGGGCTTAAAAAAGGGCTTAAAAACTGGTAGACATTTTTATGGGCTAAAACGATTGCTTTATTGGGGCATATTATGCAGATTCTAGCTAATAATTGGCATTATAATCTTGTTGAACGTTTAAAAAAACGGCAGGCACTGTGTTGGACACCTTTTTTAGTCTGGGGGCCTTTCTAGTTATAGACTGAGCCTCATTTTCACGCCATTACTGCGCAGTTGTTTTTAGAGAGCAAGGCATGCAGATGCATGTGTGAGGATCTAAGAATCACTAAAAAAGCTTCTAGAAGGCGTCATTTGGTATCGTATTCCCCTCTGGGCTTGGTTGGGTCTCAGCAAAGCATATAGCTGGGACTGTATAGGGGTTAAATTTAAAAACGGCTCCGGTTCCGTTATTTTAAGGGTTAAAGCTCTGAAATTTGGTGTGCAATACTTTTAATGCCTTAAGACACTGTAATTTTTGAACAATTCCTTCATACTTTTTCACATATTCAGTAATAAAGTGTTTTCAGTTTGAAATTTAAAGAGACAGTAATGGTTTTATTTCAAAACGTTTTTTGTGCTTTGTTGACAAGTTTAAGCCTGTTTAACATGTCTGTACCATCAGATAAGCTATGTTCTATATGTATGAAAGCCAATGTGTCTCCCCATTTAAATTTATGTGATAATTGTGCCATAGTGTCCAAACAAAGTAAGGACAGTAATGCCACAGATAATGATATTGCCCAAGATGATTCCTCAAATGAGGGGAGTAAACATGATACTACATCATCCCCTACTGTGTCTACACCAGTTTTGCCCACACAGGAGGCCCCTAGTACATCTAGTGCGCCAATACTTATTACCATGCAACAATTAACGGCTGTAATGGATAACTCCATAGCAAATCTTTTATCCAAAATGCCTACTTATCAGAGAAAGCGCGATTGCTCTGTTTTAAACACTGAAGAGCAAGAGGGCGCTGATGATAACTGTTCTGACATACCCTCACACCAATCTCAAGGGGTCATGAGGGAGGTTTTGTCTGATGGAGAAATCTCAGATTCAGGAAAAATTTCTCATCAAGCTGAACCTGATGTTGTGACATTTAAATTTAAATTAGAACATCTCCGCGCACTGCTTAAGGAGGTGTTATCTACTCTGGATGATTGTGACAATTTGGTCATTCCAGAGAAATTATGTAAGATGGACAAGTTCCTAGAGGTTCCGGTGCCCCCCGACGCTTTTCCTATACCCAAGAGGGTGGCGGACATAGTAAATAAAGAGTGGGAAAAGCCCGGCATACCTTTTGTTCCCCCCCCCCTATATTTAAGAAATTATTTCCTATAGTCGACCCCAGAAAGGACTTATGGCAGACAGTCCCCAAGGTCGAGGGGGCGGTTTCTACTCTAAACAAACGCACTACTATTCCTATCGAAGATAGTTGTGCTTTCAAAGATCCTATGGATAAAAAATTAGAGGGTTTGCTTAAAAAGATTTTTGTACAGCAAGGTTACCTTCTACAACCAATTTCATGCATTGTTCCTGTCACTACGGCAGCGTGTTTCTGGTTCGAGGAACTAGAAAAGTCGCTCAGTAAAGAATCTTCGTATGAGGAGGTTATGGACAGAGTTCAAGCACTTAAATTGGCTAACTCTTTTGTTTTAGATGCCGCTTTGCAATTAGCTAGATTAGCGGCGAAAAATTCAGGGTTTGCTATCGTGGCGCGCAGAGCGCTTTGGCTAAAGTCTTGGTCAGCGGATGTGTCTTCCAAGACAAAATTGCTTAACATTCCTTTCAAAGGTAAAACATTATTTGGACCAGATTTGAAAGAGATTATTTCAGACATCACTGGGGGAAAGGGCCACGCCCTCCCACAGGATAGGTCTTTTAAGGCTAAAAATAAGCCTAATTTTCGTCCCTTTCGCAGGAACGGACCAGCCTCTAATTCTGCATCCCCTAAGCAAGAGGGTAATACTTCACAACCCAAACCAGCCTGGAAACCAATGCAATGCTGGAACAAGGGTAAGCAGGCCAAGAAGCCTACCACTGCTACCAAAACAGCATGAAGGGATAGCCCCCGATCCGGGACCGGATCTAGTGGGGGGCAGACTCTCTCTCTTTGCTCAGGCTTGGGCAAGAGATGTTCAGGATCCTTGGGCGCTAGAAATTGTTTCTCAAGGTTATCTCCTGGAATTCAAGGAACTACCCCCAAGGGGAAGGTTCCACAGGTCTCACTTATCTTCAAACCAAATAAAGAGACAGGCATTCTTACATTGTGTAGAAGACCTGTTAAAGATGGGAGTGATACATCCAGTTCCAATAAGAGAACAAGGAATAGGATTTTATTCCAATCTGTTCATAGTTCCCAAAAAAGAGGGAACATTCAGACCAATTTTGGATCTGAAGATCCTAAACAAATTTCTCAGGGTACCATCGTTCAAAATGGAAACTATTCGAACGATCCTACCCACCATCCAGGAAAGTCAATTTATGACTACCGTGGATTTAAAGGATGCGTACCTACATATTCCTATCCACAAGGAACATCATCAGTTCCTAAGGTTCGCTTTTCTGGACAAGCATTACCAGTTGGTGGCTCTTCCATTCGGATTAGCCACTGCTCCAAGGATTTTCACAAAGGTACTAGGGTCCCTTCTAGCGGTTCTAAGACCAAGGGGCATTGCAGTAGTACCTTACTTGGACGACATCCTAATTCAAGCGTCGTCCCTGTCAAAAGCAAAGGCTCATACGGACATCGTCCTAGCCTTTCTCAGATCTCACGGATGGAAGGTGAACAAAGAAAAAAGTTCTCTGTCCCCGTCAACAAGAGTTCCCTTCTTGGGAACAATAATAGATTCCTTAGAAATGAGGATTTTTCTGACAGAGGTCAGAAAATCAAAACTTCTAAGCTCTTGTCAAGTACTTCATTCTGTTCCTCGTCCTTCCATAGCGCAGTGCATGGAAGTAATAGGATTGATGGTTGCAACAATGGACATAGTTCCTTTTGCACGAATTCATCTAAGACCATTACAACTGTGCATGCTCAGACAGTGGAATGGGGATTATACAGACTTGTCTCCGATGATTCAAGTAGATCAAAAGACCAGAGATTCACTCCGTTGGTGGCTGACCCTGGACAATCTGTCACAGGGAATGAGCTTCCGCAGACCAGAGTGGGTCATTGTCACGACCGACGCCAGTCTAGTGGGCTGGGGCGCGGTCTGGGAATCCCTGAAAGCTCAGGGTCTATGGTCTCGGGAAGAGTCTCTTCTCCCGATAAACATTCTGGAACTGAGAGCGATATTCAATGCTCTCAGAGCTTGGCCTCAACTAGCAAAGGCCAAATTCATAAGGTTTCAATCAGACAACATGACGACCGTTGCATATATCAATCATCAGGGGGGAACAAGGAGTTCCCTGGCGATGAAAGAAGTGACCAAAATAATTCAATGGGCGGAGGATCACTCCTGCCACTTGTCTGCGATCCACATCCCAGGAGTGGAAAATTGGGAAGCGGATTTTCTGAGTCGTCAGACATTCCATCCGGGGGAGTGGGAACTCCATCCGGAAATCTTTGCCCAAATAACTCAATTATGGGGCATTCCAGTCATGGATCTGATGGCGTCTCGTCAGAACTTCAAGGTTCCTTGCTACGGGTCCAGATCCAGGGATCCCAAGGCGACTCTAGTAGATGCACTAGTAGCACCTTGGACCTTCAACCTAGCTTATGTATTCCCACCGTTTCCTCTCATTCCCAGGCTGGTAGCCAGGATCAATCAGGAGAGGGCCTCAGTGATCTTGATAGCTCCTGCGTGGCCACGCAGGACTTGGTATGCAGACCTGGTGAATATGTCATCGGCTCCACCATGGAAGCTACCTTTTGAGACAGGACCTTCTTGTTCAGGGTCCATTCGAACATCCGAATCTGGTTTCCCTCCAACTGACGGCTTGGAGATTGAACGCTTGATTTTATCAAAGCGTGGGTTTTCAGATTCTGTAATAGATACTCTGATTCAGGCTAGAAAGCCTGTAACTAGAAAAATTTACCATAAAATATGGAAAAAATATATCTGTTGGTGTGAATCCAAAGGATTCCCATGGAACAAGATAAAAATTCCTAAGATTCTATCCTTTCTACAAGAAGGTTTGGAGAAAGGATTATCTGCAAGTTCTCTAAAGGGACAGATCTCTGCTTTATCTGTTTTACTTCACAAAAGACTGGCAGCCGTGCCAGATGTTCAAGCATTTGTTCAGGCTCTGGTTAGGATCAAGCCTGTTTACAGACCTTTGACTCCTCCCTGGAGTCTAAATCTAGTTCTTTCAGTTCTTCAAGGGGTTCCGTTTGAACCTTTACATTCCATAGATATTAAGTTACTATCTTGGAAAGTTTTGTTTTTAGTTGCAATTTCTTCTGCTAGAAGAGTTTCAGAGTTATCTGCTCTGCAGTGTTCTCCGCCCTATCTGGTGTTCCATGCAGATAAGGTGGTTTTGCATACTAAGCCTGGTTTTCTTCCGAAAGTTGTTTCTAACAAAAATATTAACCAGGAGATAGTTGTACCTTCTTTGTGTCCGAATCCAGTTTCAAAGAAGGAACGTTTGTTACACAATTTGGACGTAGTCCGTGCTCTAAAATTCTATTTAGAGGCTACTAAAGATTTCAGACAAACATCTTCCTTGTTTGTTGTTTATTCTGGTAAAAGGAGAGGTCAAAAAGCGACTTCTACCTCTCTTTCCTTTTGGCTTAAAAGCATTATCCGATTGGCTTATGAGACTGCCGGACGGCAGCCTCCCGAAAGAATCACAGCTCACTCCACTAGGGCTGTGGCTTCCACATGGGCCTTCAAGAACGAGGCTTCTGTTGACCAGATATGTAAGGCAGCGACTTGGTCTTCACTGCACACTTTTGCCAAATTTTACAAATTTGATACTTTTGCTTCTTCGGAGGCTATTTTTGGGAGAAAGGTTTTGCAAGCTGTGGTTCCTTCCGTTTAGGTGACCTGATTTGCTCCCTCCCTTCATCCGTGTCCTAAAGCTTTGGTATTGGTTCCCACAAGTAAGGATGACGCCGTGGACCGGACACACCAATGTTGGAGAAAACAGAATTTATGCTTACCTGATAAATTACTTTCTCCAACGGTGTGTCCGGTCCACGGCCCGCCCTGGTTTTTTAATCAGGTCTGATGAATTATTTTCTCTAACTACAGTCACCACGGTATCATATGGTTTCTCCTATATATATTTCCTCCTGTCCGTCGGTCGAATGACTGGGGTGGGCGGAGCCTAGGAGGGATCATGTGACCAGCTTTGCTGGGACTCTTTGCCATTTCCTGTTGGGGAAGAGAATATCCCACAAGTAAGGATGACGCCGTGGACCGGACACACCGTTGGAGAAAGTAATTTATCAGGTAAGCATAAATTCTGTTTTCCAAGAAAGTAGTTTAATGTCCAAAGAATGCATAGGCTCAAATGGAGGAGCCTGTAAAGCCTTTAAAACTAAATTAAGACTCCAAGGAGGAGAGATTGATTTAATGACAGGCTTGATACGAACCAAAGCCTGCAGAAAATAATGAATATCAGTAAGTTTAGCAATCTTTCTGTGAAATAAAACAGAGCGGAGATTTGTCCTTTCAAGGAACTTGCAGACAAACCTTTATCCAAACCATCCTGAAGAAACTGTAAAATTCTAGGAATTCTAAAAGAATGCCAAGAGAATTTATGAGAAGAACACCATGAAATGTAAGTCTTCCAAACTCGATAATAAATCTTCCTAGAAACAGATTTACGAGACTGCAACATAGTATTAATCACTGAGTCAGAGAAACCTCTATGACTAAGCACTAAGCGTTCAATCTCCATACCTTTTAAATGTAATGATTTGAGATCCCGATGAAAAAACGGACCTTGAGATAGAAGGTCTGGCCTTAGTGGAAGTGGCGAAGGTTGGCAACTGGACATCCGAACAAGATCCGCATACCAAAACCTGTGAGGCCATGCTGGAGCTACAAGCAGCACAAACAATTGCTCCATGATCTTGGAGGTCACTCTTGGAAGAAGAACTAGAGGCGGGAAAATATAAGCAGGTTGATAACACCAATGAAGTGTCAATGCATCCACTGCTTCCGCCTTAGGATCCCTGGACCTGGACAGGTACCTGGGAAATTTTTTTGTTTAGATGAGATGCCATCAGATCTATTTCTGGAAGCCCCCACATCTGAACAATTTGAGAAAACACATCTGGGTGGAGAGACCATTCTCCCGGATGTAAAGTCTGATGACTGAGGTAATCCGCTTCCCAATTGTCTATACCTGGGATATGAACCGCAGAAATTAGACAGGAGCTGGATTCCGCCCAAACAAGTATCCGAGATACTTCTTTCATAGCTTGAGGACTGTGAGTCCTACCCTGATGATTGACATATGCCACAGATGTGACATTGTCTGTCTGAAAACAAATGAACAGCTCTCTCTTCAACAGAGGCCAAAATTGTAGAGCCCTGAGAATCGCACAGAGTTCCAAAATATTGATTGGTAATTATTATTATTATTATTATTATTATCGGTTATTTGTAGAGCGCCAACAGATTCCGCAGGGCTAATCTCGCCTCTTGAGATTTCCAAACTCCTTGTGCTGTCAGAGATCCCCAAACAGCTCCCCAACCTGAAAGACTCACATCTGTTGTGATCACAGTCCAGGTTGGACGGACGAAAGAGGCCCCTAAAATTATACGATGGTGATCTAACCACCAAGTCAGTGAAAGTCGAACATTGGGATTTAAGGATATTAATTGTGATCTCCTTGTATAATCCCTGCACCATTGGTTCAGCATACAAAGCTGGAGAGGTCTCATATGAAAACGAGCAAAGGGGATCACGTCCAATGCTGCAGTCATGAGACCTAAAACTTCCATGCACATAGCTACTGAAGGGAATGACTGAGACTGAAGATTCTGACAGGCTGCAACCAATTTCAAACATCTCTTGTCTGTTAGATTCAGTGTCCTTGACTTTGTCTCTATCTGGAAACCTAAAAAAGGTTACCCTTGTCTGAGGAATCAAATAACTTTTGGTAAATTGATCCTCCAACCATGTCTTAGAAGAAACAACACTTGTAGATTGTGTGAGATTCTGCAGAACGTAAAGACTGAGCGAGTACCAAGATATCGTCCAAATAAGGAAACACCGCAATACCCCGCTTTCTGATTACAGAGAGTAGGGCACCTAGAACCTTTGAAAAGATTCTTGGAGCTGTCGCTAGGCCAAAAGGAAGAGCAACAAATTGGTAATGCTTGTGTAGAAAAGAGAATCTCAGGAACTGATAATGATCTGGATGAATCAGAATATGAAGATATGCATCCTGTAAGTCTATTGTGGACATATAATGCCCTTGCTGAACAAAAGGCAGAATAGTCCTTATAGTCACCATTTTGAAAGTTGGTACTCTTACATATCGATTCAAAATCTTTAGATCCAAAACTGGACTGAATGAATTTTCTTTCTTTGGGACAATGAATAGATTTGAATAAAACCCCAGACCCTGTTCCTGAAACGGAACTGGGATGATTACCCCTGATAACTCCAGGTCTGAAACACACTTCAGAAAAGCCTGAGCCTTTACTGGATTTACCGAAATGCGTGAGAGAAAAAATCTTCTCACAGGCGGTCTTACTCTGAATCCTATTCTGTATCCCTGAGAGACAATACTCTGAATCCAATGATTTTGGACCGAATTGATCCAAACATCTTTGAAAAATTTTAATCTGCCGCCTACCAGCTGAGCTGGAATGAGGGCCGCACCTTCATGCGGACTTGGGGGCTGGTTTTGATCTCTTAAATGGCTTGGATTTATTCCAGTTTGAAGGTTTCCAATTGGAAGCAGATTCCTTGGGGGAAGGATTAGGTTTCTGTTCCTTATTTTGACGAAAGGAACAAAAACGGTTAAAAGCTTTAGATTTACCCGTAGGGTTTTTATCCTGAGGCAAAAAAACTCCCTTCCCCCCAGTAACAGTTGAAATTATTGAATCCAACTGAGAACCAAATTATTTATCAGCTTGGAAAGAAAGAGATAACAACCTGGATTTAAAAGTCATATCAGCATTCCAAGATTTGAGCCACAAAGCTCTTCTAGATAAAATAGCTAAAGACATAGATTTAACATCAATTTTGATAATATCAAAAATGGCATCACAAATGAAATTATTAGCATGTTGAATCAACTTAACAATGCTAGACAAATCATGATCCGATACTTGTTGCGCTAAAGTATCCAACCAAAAAGTTGAAGCAGCTGCAACATCAGCCAAAGAAATTGCAGGCCTAAGAAGATGACCTGAATATAAATAAGCTTTCTTTAGATAAGATTCAAGTTTCCTATCTAAAGGATCTTTAAAAGAAGTACTATCTTCCGTAGGAATAGTAGTATGTTTAGCAAGAGTAGAGATAGCCCCATCAACTTTGGGGATCTTTTCCCAAAACTCCAATCTAACTTCTGGCAAAGGATACAATTTTTTAAACCCTGAAGAAGGAATAAAAGAAGTACCAGGCTTATTCCATTCCTTAGAAATCATATCAGAAATAGCATCAGGAACTGGAAAAACCTCTGGAATAACCACAGTAGGTTTATAAACAGAATTTAAACGTTTACTAGTTTTAATATCAAGAGGACTAGTTTCTTCCATATCCAATGTAATCAACACTTCTTTTAACAAAGAACGAATATACTCCAATTTAAATAAATTTGAAGATTTATCAGTGTCAATATCTGAGGCAGGATCTTCTGAATCAGATAGATCCTCATCAGAGAAGGATAATTCTGTATGTTGCTGGTCATTTGAAATTTCATCAACCTTATGAGAAGTTTTAAAAAACCTTTTACGTTTATTAGAAGGCGGAATGGCAGACAAAGCCTTCTGAATAGAATCAGAAATAAATTATTTTAAATTTACAGGTATATCTTGTGTATTAGATGTTGAGGCAACAGCAACAGGTAATGAACTACTACTGATGGATACATTATCTGCATGTAAAAGTTTATCATGACAACTATTACAAACCACAGCTAGAGGTTTAATCTCCACAAGTTTACAACAAATGCACTTGGCTTTGGTAGAACTGTTATCAGTAAGCAGGGATCCAGCAGTGAATTCTGAGACAGGAACAGATTGAGACTTCTTGCAAATGTAAGAGAAAAAAACAACATATAAAGCAAAATTATCAATTTCCTTATATGGCAGTTTCAGGAATGGGTAAAAATGCAAACAGAATAGCCCTCTGACATAGAAAAAGGCAAGAGGCAAATAGGAATGGGGTCTAAAATAATGAAAATATTTGGCGCCAAGTATGATGCTCAACAAACAGAAAAATATTTTTTGGCGCCAAAAACGTCCTGAAACGACACACTAGCGTCATAGATGACGCAACCTTGTGAAAGGACCCGGCGTCAACTAAGATGCCGGAAATGACGAATTTGCGTCAATGAACGTAACTTCGCGCAAAAAAAATCTTGCGCCAAGAATGACGCAATAAACTTTAGCATTTTGCGCCTTCTCGAGAGCCTAATTCTGCACGCGATTTAGAAAAATGACAGTCAATTGAAAAAAAGACTACACCCCAGGTAAGAAATACATTTCTAAAAAAAATGCATTTCCCAGATATGAAACTGACAGTCTGCAAAAGGAAATATACTGAAACCTGAATCATGGGAAATATAAGTACAATACATATATTTAAAACTTTATATAAATACATAAAGTGACAAACCATACCTGAGAGTGTCTTTAAGTAATGAAAACATACTTACCAAAAGACACCCATCCACATAAAGCAGATAGCCAAACCAGTACTGAAACGGTTATCAGTAGAGGTAATGGAATATGAGAGTATATCGTCGATCTGAAAAGGGAGGTAGGAGATGAATCTCTACGACCGATAACAGAGAACCTATGAAATAGATCCCCGTGAGGAAAACCATTGCATTCAATAGGGGATACTCCCTTCACATCCCTCTGACATTCACTGTACTCTGAGAGGAAACAGGCTTCAAAAATGCTGAGAAGCGCATATCAATGTAGAAATCTTAGCACAAACTTACTTCACCACCTCCATAGGAGGCTAAGTTTGTAAAACTGAATTGTGGGTGTGGTGAGGGGTGTATTTATAGGCATTTTGAGGTTTGGGAAACTTTGCCCCTCCTGGTAGGATTGTATATCCCATACGTCACTAGCTCATGGACTCTTGCCAATTATATGAAAGAAAAAAAATCTAACACCATTGCTTGTGTGCAAACCCGATCACATTTTCTCAAGTGTGCTATTTATCTTAAATACATATACAGGTGGCCCTCGGTTTACAACGGTTCAATTTGCCCCTTTTCAGAATAACATCCTTTTTTTCAGTCATGTAACTGCTATTGAAAAGCATTGAGAAGTAGTGCATTGATTAAAATAGCCAGTAGGTGGAGCTGTCCGCTTGTGTTGCAGCAAAGATATGCAAGCTGAAATTAATCAGTTTAACCATACCTGAGCTATCGAGCAGATTTCAAAGGAACAAGATCTTCCTGTCTATAAATCAGTCCAAATTGGAATGCATAGAAAGAACCGTTTGCAGAAAAATGCAAGTAAAGTCTGTGTTGTGTGATTATTTTATTAGGTTTATAATGCTGTTTAGCATTTAAGGTCTTCATTTCAAAGCTTTAAAAATAATGTATTAGGTCTTACTTATGACAATTTTGAGAGCGTCTGGAACCTAACTCCCTCACTTCCCATTGACTTACATTATAAACTGGGTTTCAATTTACAACAGTTTCGATTTACAACCATTCCTTCTGGAACCTAACCCCGGCGTAAACTGAGGGTTACCTGTATATGATGTTTTTTTTATGTAAAATATAAATCTATACTAAACAATTTTTTTTTTATATATTTAGAATGTGAAATATTTTCACTACATACATAGTTAAACACTTTATTAAAAAGGGACAGTCAACACCAGAATTTTTGTTGTTTTAAAAGATAGATAATCCCTTAATTACCCATTCCGCAGTTTTGCATAACCGACAGTTATAATAATACACGTTTAACCTCTGTAATTACCTTGTATCTAAGCCTCTGCAGACTGACTCCTTATTTCAGTTCTTTGGACAGACTTGCATTTTAGCCAATCAGTGCTCACTCCATGGTAAATTCATGTGCATGAGCTTAATGTTATCTATATGAAACATATGAACTAATGCCCTCTAGTGGTGAAAAACTTTTAAAATGCATTTAGATTAGAGGCGGCCTTCAAGGTCTAAGAAATTAGCATATGAACCTCCTAGGTTTTGCATAACAGACACAGTTATAATAATACACGTTTTACCTCTGTAATTACCTTTTATCTAAGCCTCTACAGACTGCCCCCTTAGCTTTCAACTAAGAATACCAACAACAAAGCAAAATTGGTGATAAAAGTAAATTGGAAAGTTGTTTAAAATTACATGCATTATTTCAATCATGAAAGGTTTTTTTGGACTTGACTGTCCCTTTAAAAATAAATATTGTATAGATATGATTTTTCATGTTTTCAGCTACTTGACTGCAAAGGGCTCCACTGCACTTATTTATGTCTACATATGTATACATGTGTAATACATGTGTGTATCTCTCTCTCTCTCTCTCTCTCTCTCTCTCTCTCTCTCTCTCTCTCTCTCTCTCCCTCTCTAAATAGACAAATATGTACATACACACACACACACACACACACATATATATATATATATATATATATATATATATATATATATATACATATACACACACATATATACATATTTTGACATGAGTATGTATGTATCTCTGTTAAAGCCCTTTGCAGTCCTTTTTTACACCTGAGGCCTTATATCTTTGAGCCCTTCTAACTTTTTTGTGCAATATTTTTTCTTAATAATTTTTATTAGATAGTGTTATTATGAGTGTAACTGTACTTTTCAATGTACTGTTGATGTGTTTTGTGCAACTTTTTTGACTTGCGTAACAGTTAACCAGAGCTCTGAAGTCATGCTATCCTGGTGCACGTTAAAATAAATTGCGCTCAAGCAAACACGTTTACTTTCAACTTGTAATACGCATGATACTTCTGATGCGCGCAAAGAGCTGTGATAAACCCCTTATCACTCGCACGCCACTAGTAATCTAACCCATAGTTTGCTAGAATCACCACTGCAAAAATTACATGTTCTAACAAAATAGTCCCTTTAATTATATAGGGCCAGATTACGAGTGGAGTGAGCGAGATTTTTGCGCTCCACTTGTAATATGCACTAGTATTTTAAATGGCCTGCAATGCAAATGCAATAGTGTGCGCTTCCATAGGCTCCAATGGAAGCCTAGTTATCATGCCGTGAGACACGGCATGAGAACCTAGCGCAACAAATGGGGTAAGTCGTGCAGCCATGGGCAGCAATTTTAAATATATATGTATATATATTTGTGTTTATATGTGTATCTACACATATTAACACATAAATATATAAGTATATACATATATATTTACTGGGGTCACACAGTTCCCATAGAACGCAATGTAAAGGCATTTTTTAGTGCCATTTTTTTTCTAACACCCACACCTGACACTTTTAACCGCTTATAACTGCTAAGTGCAGTTTTTTTTAATTTTTATAAAAGAACCTCACACTGTATTTTGGAGACAATTGGGGGACATTTATAAAATTAACCTGAGATCTGGCCTCTGGTTAATTTTATGAGCGCTAATTGCTACCGCGAGCTTGCAGTAGCAATAACAAGCTACTTGTAATGGCTGGTTATTTATTGTGCGTCCGTAAATTGGTGAATTTGTCCGTTTGCGGGTGCACAATAAATTAGCGCTCCACTTGTAATCTAGCCCATAGTGTTTTGCATATATCTAGATATCCCAATACTACAGCTCATTTTATCTTTATTCCAGATAATTGTGTCTATGCACCTATTAAAAGTATTTATTTCATTTATGTGTCAGTAAGTTGTAAAAAAGTATTAGCCACCATACTAATGCCATATCTATGTGTTTCACTCCTAGGCCTGCTCCTCTGTTGAAGAATGCACAAATATCAGACTCCAAAGCACGTGAGATTTACCTGGATGTTATTCAGATCATGAGGCAAATGTACCAGGATGCCAGGCTTGTTCATGCAGATCTTAGTGAATTTAATATGCTGTGAGTATTCTGCTACTTTACAATTCTCTTTAATCCTATTTTATTTAACCCCTTAATGACCGCAGCACTTTTCCATTTTCTGTCCGTTTGGGACCAAGGCTATTTTTACATTTTTGCAGTGTTCGTGTTTAGCTGTAATTTTCCTCTTCCTCATTTACTGTACCCACACATATTATATACCGTTTTTCTCGCCATTAAATTGACTTTCAAAAGATACCATAATTTTCATCATATCTTATAATTTACTATAAAAAACATTATAAAATATGAGGAAAAAATGGAAAAAAACACATTTTTTCTAACTTTGACCCCCAAAATCTGTTACACATCTACAACCACCAAAAAACACCCATGCTAAATAGTTTCTAAATTTTGTCCTGAGTTTAGAAATACCCAATGTTTACATCTTCTTTGCTTTTTTTGCAAGTTATAGGGCCATAAATACAAGTAGCACTTTGCTATTTCCAAACCACTTTTTTTCAAAATTAGCGCTAGTTAAATTGGAACACTAATATCTTTCAGGAATCCCTGAATATCCATTGACATGTATATATTTTTTTTTAGAAGACATCCCAAAGTATTGATCTAGGCCCATTTTGGTATATTTCATGCCACCATTTCACCGCCAAATGCGATCAAATAAAAAAAATTGTTCACTTTTTCACAAATATTTTCACAAACTTTAGGTTTCTCACTGAAATTATTTACAAACAACTTATGCAATTATAGCATAAATGGTTGTAAATGCTTCTCTGGGATCCCCTTTGTTCAGAAATAGCAGACATATATGGCTTTGGCTTTGCTTTTTGGTAATTAGAAGGCTGCTAAATGCCCCTGCGCAAAATACGTGTATTATGCCCAGCAGTGAAGGGGTTAATTAGTGAGCATGTAGGGAGTTTCTAGGGTTAATTTTAGCTTTAGTGTAGTGTAGTAGACAACCCCAAGTATTGATCTAGGCCCATTTTGGTATATTTCATGCCACCATTTCACCGCCAAATGCGATCAAATTAAAAAAAAACGTTAATTTTTTCACAATTTTAGGTTTCTCAATGAAATTATTTACAAACAGCTTGTGCAATTATGGCACAAATGGTTGTAAATGCTTCTCTGGGATGCCCTTTGTTCAGAAATAGCAGACATATATGACTTTGGCGTTGCTTTTTGGTAATTAGAAAGTCGCTAAATGCTGCTGCGCATCACACGTGTATTATGGCTAGCAGTGAAGGGGTTAATTAGGTAGTGTGTAGGGAGCTTGCAGGGTTAATTTTAGCTTTAGTGTAGAGTTCAGCCTCCCACCTGACACATCCCACCCCCTGATCCCTCCCAAACAGCTCCCTTCCCTCCCCCACTATTGTCCCCGCCATCTTAAGTACTGGCAGAAAGTCTGCCAGTACTAAAATAAAAGATTTTTTTTTTTTTAAAGAAAAAAAAAAGCATATTTACATATGCTGTGTTTAGGATCCCCCCTTAGCCCCCAACCTCCCTGATCCCCCCCAAAACAGCTCTCTAAGCCTCCCCCTCTGCCTTATTGGGGGCCATCTTGGGTACTGGCAGCTGTCTGCCAGTACCCAATTTGCACAATCAAATGTTTATTTTTTTTATTTTATTTTTATTTTTTCTGTAGTGTAGCTTTCCCCCCCCCCCCCCCACGGACCAACCCCCACCACCTAAATAACGCCTAAGGTTTTTTTTAAAAAAATTACTGGTCCCACTTTTATTTTGGGACACATTTTTTTCTGTAGTGCAGCGGTCCCCACCCCCCTCGTGCACGTGCGCGCTCCTGCGCTTCCACACCCACGATCCCGCCCCCCTCCACATGACCAGGGCCATCGATGGCCGCCACCCACCTCCCACACCGGCTCCCACCCACCAACGATACCGGCCATCGATGTCCGGTGCAGAGAGGGCCACAGAGTGGCTCTCTCTGCATCGGATGGCCATCTAAGGTTATTGCAGGATGCCTCCATATCGAGGCATCACTGCAATAACCGGAAAGCAGCTGGAAGCGAGCAGGATCGCTTCCAGCTGCTTTCCACACCGAGGACATGCAGGGTACGTCCTCAGGCGTTAACTGCCTTTTTTCTGAGGACGTACCCTGCACGTCCTCGGTCATTAAGGGGTTAAGAGCATCTGTAAACCTGCAAATAATTCCCCGGTGTGATAGGGTTCATTGTTAAACAAACCTTACTGATATGTACAGTTTCTTTCATGTAATTAGCAAGAGTCCATGAGCTAGTGACGTATGGGATATACATTCCTACCAGGAGGGGCAAAGTTTCCCAAACCTCAAAATGCCTATAAATACACCCCTCACCACACCCACAAATCAGTTTTACAAACTTTGCCTCCTATGGAGGTGGTGAAGTAAGTTTGTGCTAGATTCTACGTTGATATGCGCTCCGCAGCAGGTTGGAGCCCGGTTTTCCTCTCAGCGTGCAGTGAATGTCAGAGGGATGTGAGGAGAGTATTGCCTGTTTGAATTCAATGATCTCCTTCTACGGGGTCTATTTCATAGGTTCTCTGTTATCGGTCATAGAGATTCATCTCTTACCTCCCTTTTCAGATCGACGATATACTCTTATATATATATATATACCATTACCTCTGCTGATTTTCGTTTCAGTACTGGTTTGGCTTTCTACAACAAGTAGATGAGTGTCCTGGGGTAAGTAAGTCTTATTTTCTGTGACACTCTAAAGCTATGGTTGGGCACTTTTTTATAAAGTTCTAAATATATGTATTCAAACATTTATTTGCCTTGACTCAGGATGTTCAACATTTCCTTATTTCAGACAGTCAGTTTCATATTTGGGATAATGCATTTAAATATATCATTTTTATCTTACCTTAAAATTTGACTTCCCTGTGGGCTGTTAGGCTCGCGGGGGCTGAAAATGGTTCATTTTATTGCGTCATTCTTGGCGCAGACTTTCTTGGCGCGAAATTTTTTTTTCTGTTTCCGGCGTCATACGTGTCGCCGGAAGTTGCGTAATTTTTGACGTTTTTCGCGCCAAAAATGTCGGCGTTCCGGATGTGGCGTCATTTTTGGCGCTAATAGCATTTAGGCGCCAAATAATGTGGGCGTCAATTTTGTCTCCACTTTATTTAAGTCTCGTTATTTTTTGCTTCTGGTTGCTAGAAGCTTGTTCACTGGCATTTTTTCCCATTCCTGAAACTGTCATTTAAGGAATTTGATCAATTTTGCTTTATATGTTGTTTTTTCTATTACATATTGCAAGATGTCACACGTTGCAGCTGAGTCAGAAGATACTACTGGAAAATCGCTGCCTGGTGCTGGAACTACCAAAGCTAAGTGTATCTGCTGTAAACTTTTAGTAGTTGTTCCTCCAGCTGTTGTTTGTATTAAATGTCATGACAAACTTGTTAATGCAGAAAATATTTCCTTTAGTAAAGTACCATTACCTGTTGCAGTTCCATCAACATCTAATGTTCAGAGTGTTCCTGATAACATAAGAGATTTTGTTTCTGAATCCATTAAGAAGGCTATGTCTGTTATTCCTCCTTCTGGTAAACATAAAAAGTCTTTTAAAACTTCTCTTTATACAGATGAATTTTTAAATGAACATCATCATTCTGATTCTAATGATTCTTCTGATACAGAGGATTCTGTCTCAGAGGTTGATGCTGATAAATCGTCATATTTATTTAAAATGGAATTTATCCGTTCTTTACTTAAAGAAGTCCTAATTGCATTAGACATTGAGGATTCTGGTCCTCTTGATACTAAATCTAAACGTTTAGACAAGGTCTTTAAATCTCCTGTGGTTATTCCAGAAGTTTTTCCTGTTCCTGGTGCTATTTCTGAAGTAATTTCCAGAGAATGGAATAATTTGGGTAATTCATTTACTCCTTCTAAACGTTTTAAGCAATTATATCCTGTACCGTCCGACAGATTAGAGTTTTGGGACAAAATCCCTAAAGTTGATGGGGCTATTTCTACCCTTGCTAAACGTACTACTATTCCTACGGCAGATGGTACTTCCTTTAAGGATCCTTTAGACAGGAAAATTGTATCCTTTCTAAGAAAAGCTTATCTGTGTTCAGGTAATCTTCTTAGACCTGCTATATCATTGGCTGATGTTGCTGCAGCTTCAACTTTTTGGTTGGAAACTTTAGCGCAACAAGTAACAGATCATGATTCTCATAATATTATTATTCTTCTTCAACATGCTAATAATTTTATCTGTGATGCCATTTTTGATATTATCAGAGTTGATGTCAGGTTTATGTCTCTAGCTATTTTAGCTAGAAGAGCTTTATGGCTTAAAACTTGGAATGCTGATATGTCTTCTAAATCGACTCTACTTTCCCTTTCTTTCCAGGGTAATAAATTATTTGGTTCTCAGTTGGATTCTATTATCTCAACTGTTACTGGAGGGAAAGGAACTTTTTTACCACAGGATAAAAAATCTAAGGGTAAAAACAGGGCTAATAATCGTTTTCGTTCCTTTCGTTTCAACAAAGAACAAAAGCCTGATCCTTCATCCTCAGGAGCAGTTTCAGTTTGGAAACCATCTCCAGTCTGGAATAAATCCAAGCCTTCTAGAAAAGCAAAGCCAGCTTCTAAGTCCACATGAAGGTGCGGCCCTCATTCCAGCCCAGCTGGTAGGGGGCAGATTACGTTTTTTCAAAGAAATTTGGATCAATTCTGTTCACAATCTTTGGATTCAGAACATTGTTTCAGAAGGGTACAGAATTGGTTTCAAGATAAGACCTCCTGCAAAGAGATTTTTTCTTTCCCGTGTCCCAGTAAACCCAGTGAAAGCTCAAGCATTTCTGAAATGTGTTTCAGATCTAGAGTTGGCTGGGGTAATTATGCCAGTTCCAGTTCTGGAACAGGGGCTGGGGTTTTATTCGAATCTCTTCATTGTACCAAAGAAGGAGAATTCCTTCAGACCAGTTCTGGATCTAAAAATATTGAATCGTTATGTAAGGATACCAACATTCAAAATGGTAACTATAAGGACTATCCTGCCTTTTGTTCAGCAAGGGCATTATATGTCTACAATAGATTTACAGGATGCATATCTGCATATTCCGATTCATCCAGATCACTATCAGTTTCTGAGATTCTCTTTCCTGGACAAGCATTACCAGTTTGTGGCTCTGCCGTTTGGCCTAGCTACAGCTCCAAGAATTTTTACAAAGGTTCTCGGTGCCCTTCTGTCTGTAATCAGAGAACAGGGTATTGTGGTATTTCCTTATTTGGACGATATCTTGGTACTTGCTCAGTCTTCACATTTAGCAGAATCTCATACGAATCGACTTGTGTTGTTTCTTCAAGATCATGGTTGGAGGATCAATTCACTGAAAAGTTCATTGATTCCTCAGACAAGGGTAACCTTTTTGGGTTTCCAGATAGATTCAGTGTCCATGACTCTGTCTTTGACAGACAAGAGACGTCTAAAATTGATTTCAGCTTGTTGAAACCTTCAGTCACAATCATTCCCTTCGGTAGCCTTATGCATGGAAATTCTAGGTCTTATGACTGCTGCATCGGACGCGATCCCCTTTTCTCGTTTTCACATGCGACCTCTTCAGCTCTGTATGCTGAACCAATGGTGCAGGGATTACACAAAGATATCTCAATTAATATCTTTAAAACCGATTGTAAGACATTCTCTGACGTGGTGGACAGATCACCATTGTTTAATTCAGGGGGCTTCTTTTGTTCTTCCGACCTGGACTATAATCTCAACAGATGCAAGTCTTACAGGTTGGGGAGCTGTGTGGGGGTCTCTGACGGCACAAGGGGTTTGGGAATCTCAGGAGGTGAGATTACCGATCAATATTTTGGAACTCCGTGCAATTTTCAGAGCTCTTCAGTCTTGGCCTCTTCTGAAGAGAGAGTCGTTCATTTGTTTTCAGACAATGTCACAACTGTGGCATACATCAATCATCAAGGAGGGACTCACAGTCCTCTGGCTATGAAAGAAGTATCTCGAATTCTGGTTTGGGCGGAATCCAGCTCCTGTCTAATCTCTGCGGTTCATATCCCAGGTATAGACAATTGGGAAGCGGATTATCTCAGTCGCCAAACGTTGCATCTGGGCGAATGGTCTCTTCACCCAGAGGTATTTCTTCAGATTGTTCAAATGTGGGAACTCCCAGAAATAGATCTGATGGCTTCTCATCTAAACAAGAAACTTCCCAGGTATCTGTCCAGATCCCGGGATCCTCAAGCGGAAGCAGTGGATGCATTGTCACTTCCTTGGAAGTATCATCCTGCCTATATCTTTCCGCCTCTAGTTCTTCTTACAAAAGTAATCTCCAAGATTCTGAAGGAATGCTCGTTTGTTGTGCTGGTAGCTCCAGCATGGCCTCACAGGTTTTGGTATGCGGATCTTGTCCGGGTGGCCTCTTGCTAACCGTGGACTCTTCCGTTAAGACCAGACCTTCTGTCGCAAGGTCCTTTTTTCCATCAGGATCTCAAATCCTTAAATTTAAAGGTATGGAGATTGAACGCTTGATTCTTGGTCAAAGAGGTTTCTCTGACTCTGTGATTAATACTATGTTACAGGCTCGTAAATCTGTATCTAGAGAGATATATTATAGAGTCTGGAAGACTTATATTTCTTGGTGTCTTTCTCATCATTTTTCCTGGCATTCTTTTAGAATTCCGAGAATTTTACAGTTTCTTCAGGATGGTTTAGATAAAGGTTTGTCCGCAAGTTCCTTGAAAGGACAAATCTCTGCTCTTTCTGTTTTTTTTTCACAGAAAGATTGCTAATCTTCCTGATATTCATTGTTTTGTACAAGCTTTGGTTCGTATAAAACCTGTCATTAAGTCAATTTCTCCTCCTTGGAGTTTGAATTTGGTTCTGGGGGCTCTTCAAGCTCCTCCTTTTGAACCCATGCATTCATTGGACATTAAATTACTTTCTTGGAAAGTTTTGTTCCTTTTGGCCATCTCTTCTGCCAGAAGAGTCTCTGAATTATCTGCTCTTTCTTGTGAATCTCTTTTTCTGATTTTTCACCAGGATAAGGCGGTGTTGCGAACTTCTTTTGAATTTTTACCTAAGGTTGTGAATTCCAACAACATTAGTAGAGAAATTGTGGTTCCTTCATTATGTCCTAATCCTAAGAATTCTAAAGAGAAATCGTTGCATTCTTTGGATGTTGTTAGAGCTTTGAAATATTATGTTGAAGCTACTAAGTCTTTCCGAAAGACTTCTAGTCTATTTGTCATCTTTTCCGGTTCCAGAAAAGGCCAGAAAGCTTCTGCCATTTCTTTGGCATCTTGGTTGAAATCTTTAATTCATCATGCCTATGTCGAGTCGGGTAAAACTCCGCCTCAAAGGATTACAGCTCATTCTACTAGGTCAGTTTCTACTTCCTGGGCGTTTAGGAATGAGGCTTCAGTTGATCAAATTTGCAAAGCAGCAACTTGGTCCTCTTTGCATACTTTTACTAAATTCTACCATTTTGATGTGTTTTCTTCTTCTGAAGCAGTTTTCGGTAGAAAAGTACTTCAGGCAGCGGTTTCTATTTGAATCTTCTGCTTATGTTTTCATTAAACTTTATTTTGGGTGTGGATTATTTTCAGCAGGAATTGGCTGTCTTTATTTTATCCCTCCCTCTCTAGTGACTCTTGCGTGGAAAGATCCACATCTTGGGTAGTCATTATCCCATACGTCACTAGCTCATGGACTCTTGCTAATTACATGAAAGAAAACATAATTTATGTAAGAACTTACCTGATAAATTCATTTCTTTCATATTAGCAAGAGTCCATGAGGCCCACCCTTTTTGTGGTGGTTATGGTTTTTTTTTTTTTTTTTTTTGTATAAAGCACAATTATTCCAATTCCTTATTTATATGCTTTCGCACTTTTTTTCTTATCACCCCACTTCTTGGCTATTCGTTAAACTGATTTGTGGGTGTGGTGAGGGGTGTATTTATAGGCATTTTGAGGTTTGGGAAACTTTGCCCCTCCTGGTAGGAATGTATATCCCATACGTCACTAGCTCATGGACTCTTGCTAATATGAAAGAAATGAATTTATCAGGTAAGTTCTTACATAAATTATGTTTTTAGTATAGTCAAGGCTTATAACAGCATTGGCGAGAAAACATTAACATAGTGATTGAAACATTTGTTGTACAAATTATTCATATAAAACAAATTAGTGGCCACTTACTCTGCAATCTCCTTAAAGAGTCATGAAACCCAATATTTTTCATTCATGGTTCAGATAGAAAATAGAATTTTAAACATCTTTCGAATTTGCTTCTATTATCTAATTTGCTTAGTTCTCTTGATATCCTTTGCCAAAAAGCATACGTAGGTAGGCTCAGGAGCTGGGAGTTAGCTGCTGATTAGTGATTGCACATATTGATAATAGAAGTAAATTGGAAAGTTGTTTGAAACTGTATGTTCTATCTGAATCATGAATGAGAAATGTTGGGTTTCATGGCCCTTTAAAGGGTTTATAAAAGTAAACAAAATTTCTAGCTCACACCAAAATTAACAAAAATGTATCATGTTAATATTTTTTGCTTAAAATAAGTTAACACTTTTAAAACTAATAGAAATGTTTTCTTTTGCATAACTCCTCTCTAGGGATATCTTGCCTTCACCTCCATAAAGTAAATTATTATTTTTGTATTTTTATTTTTTTAGAGTAATAGATTTGTATTGCATTTTAATATGTGATAACTTATAAACAGTCGCATGAAAATGCGAGAAATATACACAGTAACAGTGCAATAGAAACAAAGGTATACAAGAAAAATAACCGCTTTACGTGGAAACGTTAAATAAATAAGCAGCGCCTACTAATGTAAACTAATGTACAATAGAATAAGGGGTAGTTGGCGATAATGAAGTGTGATGATGATGAGGATATTAATATTATAAGAATAAAATAAAAATTTGTGCCAGAGGAGGGCGCCTCCATCTCCATTCACATGCAACCTTAAAGGGACGTAAAACCCACAAGTCAGAGCATACAATTGTAAACAGCTTTCCAGTTTATTTCTATTA
Source organism: Bombina bombina (assembly GCF_027579735.1). Taxonomy (NCBI): domain Eukaryota; kingdom Metazoa; phylum Chordata; class Amphibia; order Anura; family Bombinatoridae; genus Bombina; species Bombina bombina. The sequence goes on from NC_069503.1 coordinate 701,856,925, forward strand.
TCAATTTTGCTTCATTCTCCTGGTATCCTTTATTTGAGGAGTATCAAAATTACTGGGACCTGGCTGAACTCATCAGGTGAGCCAATGACAAGAGGCATATACGTGCAGTCACAAATCAGTAGCTAGCTGCCAGCTCTTGAGCCTACCTAGGTATGCTTTTCAACAAAGGATATAAAGTGAACAAAGCAAAATATAACATAGAAGTAAATTGGAAAGTTTTTTAAATTGTATTCTCTTTCTGAATCATAAAAGAAAATCGTTGGGTTTCATGTCCCTTTAAGGAGTGCCACTCAAAAAAAATAATATACGATTAAAAAACCAAATGTATGCTTACCTGACATTTTTAATTTTATTAGTCCTGGAAATTCAACTCCTGGCCACTAGGAGGATGCAGATATTCCCAAAGATCTAAGAACACTTAATCCCTCCCACCTCTCTGGTATTCTAGTCTAATCTTTGCCTGCATAGGAGGTGGGTGAAGAATTGAGGTGCTCCAGATTGTTCATTGAAGGGGCTAATTTTCCCCTCAGAGAGCTTCTAGAGAAAGACAGAGATTGGAGAATTGGGCAATGACAGAATCATTCCCAGTAAAGGAGTTAGTCACAAGCCTGCCACAGGTGTTCTGGGGTCGTCTATATACTTAACAGATAGATCCTCTGCTCACACATTTAAAGGGACAGTCTACACCAAAAATTTTCTTATTTAAAAAGATAGATAATCCCTTTATTACCCATTCCCCGTTTTTGCATAACCAACACAGTTATATTAATACACTTTTTATCTCTGTGATTACCTTGTATCTAAGCTTTTGCAGACAGCCTCCTTATCTAAGTGCCTTTGACAGACATGCAGTGTAGTCAATCAGTGAAGACTCCTAAATAACTTCACGGGAGTGAGCACAATGTTATCTATATGACACATGTGAACTAGCACAGTCTAACTGTGAAAAACTTTCAAAATGCTCTGAGCTAGGAGGCGGTTTTCAACTGTTTAGAAATCAGTTTTAGCCTAGCTAGGTTTAGCTTTTCAAAAATACCACCAAGGGAACAAAGCAAATTTGATGATAAAAGTAAATTGGAAAGTTGTTTAAAATTGCATGCCCTACCTGAATCATGAAAGTTTAGTTTTGACTAGACTGTCCCTTTAACAAAAACAAACAGACAAAAAAAAACAGTTAATCTGTTTTAATATAATATGGTTTGAGCTTACGTGTTTAGGGAACAATGCCAGTCAGTAATAGGTGGGCATGTTATTTGTATCCAGTGTAATGGATGAGGTGTTTAGTGCAGTTTAACATCATTGTAAATAGAGCTAGCCTAAGTGTAATGCCATTTTATTCAGGGCAGAAACAGCCATGAAAAGAAACGCACATTAAAAGTACATTTAAAATACCTGATTTTTACCTGAAATGTATAAGAATTCTTGAAAATCACAGCCAAGAATCATTAATCTACGCTAAGCCACAATATCCTCTCCATATTTACTGAAATGGAATCAAAAGCTTAAATGGGCTTGAGATGATTTCTACTGAAAGCAATAGACTTCTGAATCTTTCATCCCACAAAATAAAGCTAATTATCATGCTAGTACTAAGGTCTCTCCTAAAGCTAAACCTTTAGTTTGAGATTAAAACTATCTTGCTATATTCTTTAATATTTTATTGAATAACTTTAATATGTATTTTAAATTCACAAAACTATTTTTGATGAAAAGTTCTGATACGTCTGGCCTGCATTTCCACCAATTTAGCGAATTCCACAGCAGCAGGGAGTGTAAAGTTTTCAAGAATGATTTAATGAACATTTAAGAAAGCTCATGTAGAGCATAAAGTAGTAATTGTTTAAGGCTATATAGAGGGGTGTCTCGCTTAAAGGGACATGAAAGCCCAAATTTTTCTTTCATAATTTAGATAGAGAATACAATGTTAAAAAAGTTTCCAATTTACTTCTATTATTACATTTGCTTTGTTCTATTGGTATCCTTTCTTGAAGAGATATCTAGATAGGTTATCTAGATAGGTTGCAAAACTGCTGCCTTATAGTACTGCAGACACGTGCACACTCCTAAACTTACTTTCCTGCTTTTCAACAAAGGATAACAGGAAAACATAGAAATGTGATAATTTAAGTAAGTTGGAAAGTTCTATGTTCTATCTGAATCATGAAAGAAACCTTTTATGGTGTTATGTCCCCTTTAAACTCTCATTTGTATCTTACCACGGTGTATTGGATATAAGGTAGCAGCTGTCAGTATGATTAAACCACCTGTACTCAGCCACTGTTTAGATCAGTCTTTAATGCGCAGCTCCAGTAAATCAGAGGTCTGACTGAAGAAAAAGTGATTAAATATAGAACCAATGTCTTTCTCTCATACTTTTCTATGGATTTTACTGCTGAACCAATTGCTGTTATATTTGTCCCCTTCTCTCTTCCTGATGAAATACAGTTATCACAATGGAAAGGCGTATATAATAGACGTGTCTCAGTCAGTGGAGCATGATCACCCTCATGCCTTAGAGTTTCTAAGGAAAGACTGCTCCAATGTGAATGGTGAGTCCGCAGCATTTCTCTCTCTTCATTTTTCTGATGATCTTCTTTTCTTCAAAAACAGCGCCATTGTGAGTATGTAAGTATATATGTTGTCAGGGTTAGCTGGTCCCTGCAACATGGCAATAATGTGTAATGGTATTAGTCCATTTAAAAAAAAAATGACAGAATACATCATCCAGATCCACTGTCTTCTGCTCAAAAAGCTTTAATTAATTGTTACTGTTAGCTCATGGTGCAGATCTATTCCACTTCAAACAATCTTCTGTGTGGCTCTGTGTACGTAGATTTGCAGAGGCGCAAGGGGAATGAGGTCTTGCTTGTTATCTCTGCAGACACAAATTAAGAACAAACCCTTATTTCGTGAAACCTTTGGACTATGTTTCTTAAATATAAAAACTATTGTTGGATAGATTTTTCCTCAAAGAAAGCATAAAAAGCATTTTTTTAATTAAAAATGTTGTTTTTTTTCTACCCTGAGATTTTACTGACTACCAAGCTACATTTTAAGCAATTATTAAGCTAAAATTTGGTTAATATTTATAAATATCTGAAAATGTTATAATATTACAAAATATTACACTGCCTCCAGCAGCTACTTTATAATGCCACAAAGCTGGCAACATTTTCTGGGGAGAACACTGAATGTGATTATATTTGTGCCCTGGGCTTTTCTAGCCCAGAATTCCATGGAAATGTGTTTTTATATAAAATACACATACATGGTATTAAAAAATATAACTTCATCATGCAAAGTCTACTGATACCATATATGGCCACATGTATGTGGATAACCCTACTTATTTTTGATGCCACCTCTGTCACACGACAGTTCAAGAAATTTCTTCCCTACTAGATCTGTTGTAGTAAATTGTAAGTTCTGCTACCGTGAAGTGAAAGAGTCTAGGAGCAACAACAGCCCAGCCACAAAGTAGTAAACTATGCAAACTCAAAGAGTGGGACCGCCAAGACTGAAGTCGTAAAAATCGCTTTTTCTATTGCTTTCCTGTCTACAAAGTTCCAGACTGCCTCTGAAACAACATCAGCACAAGAACTGTGTGTCAGAAGCTTCATAAATTGGGTTTCCGTGGCAAAGTAGTTGTACACAAGCCTCGCATCAAAAATGCCAAGCATCTGCTGGAGTGGTGTGACGCACACCGCCACTAGACTCTGGAGCAGTGGAAACGTGTTCTCTGTAGCGATCAATAACGCTTCACTATCTGGCAGGCTTATGAGAATTTGGGTGCTTTCAACTTCATGGCAATTGTTTGGGAAAGGCTATTTCTTGTTCCAACATGACTGTGCTTCTGTGCACAAAGCAAAATCCATGAGGATATGGTTTGACGAATTTGGTGTGGTGGAACTGGCCTGCACAGAGTTCTTACCTCAAACCTATGGAACACCTTTTTGATAAACGGAACACTACTTACAAGCCAGACCACCTGGTCCAACATCAGTTCCTGACCTCACGAATACTCTTTTGGCTGAATGGGCTTAAATTCTCTTCCCAGAAGAGTTGCCGCTGTTATAGCCAGAAAGGGGTTATTAATATGGCAGTCTTGAGTTTAGGTGTCCATATACTTTTGGCCATATAGTGTATATCTAATAGAATATTTACTACACTAGCTAGTTAGATTGTGCTTATGTTTTACACATGGTAAATGCTCTTTGAGAACAAAATGCTTTTGATGCATTTGAAGGTGTGTTGTAAATGTTCACTGATGGAATTTCACCTGGATATAGCCTGAAGAAATTTCCCTTGGTTCTTATTGTCGCAAGTAACATAATGTGCCCTATGCAATATTGCTTGCAGTTTAATGACATTGCTGTCCCAGTCCCATCCTAATCACCACCATGTGTGACCTGCTATTATAGCTCATCAGTGTCATAGGTGGTAGGGTACTTGGAAAATTAATACACAATTTGATCCCTGTCCAAATACAGTATTAGAATATGAAAACATTTTTACTTCTCTCAAACAGATTCATTGTTTGGTATTTCAGTGTATTATACCACCTTTGCAGAACTATAACATTTCCTAGAAGTGAGCTACAACAAATGATTTCTGCACAGGGCTCTATATTTTTTCTGCTTCACGTGGGTTTGACTCCTTTCCCTCATCAAAATTAAATTTTCTGCAATTAATTAGTCCTTTTTTTTTTCTTTCATGCAAAATAAAATATCTTTTAAATGTGATAGAAAGTTTGAGTATTGAGTCAGCACAGTTGATGGGCTGTTAGATAGTGTATGAGGCGAGTGTTCTAGTATTATTATTTCCATATAATAATTATAATTAAAAATAATTGAAAGGAAATGAATTGCTTAATGTTACCACCCAAGACATTTGCAAAAACAATATTTAAAGTAAAAATAAAACTTGCATGATTCAGATCATATCATTTTAAGACACTTTTAAAGGGACAGTCTACACCAGAATTTTTATTGTTTTAAAAGATAGATAATCCCTTTATTACCCATTTCCCAGTTTTGCATAACCAACACAGTTATAATAATATATGTTTAACCACTGTGATTATCTTGTATCTAAGCCTCTGCAAACTGCCCCTTTTTTCAGTTCTTTTGACAGACTTGCAGTCTAGCCAATCAGTGCCTGCTCCCAGATAACTTCTTGTGCACGAGCACAGTGTTATCTATATGAAATACGTGAACTAACACCCTCTAGTGGTGAAAAACTGTTAAAATGCAATCTGAAAGAGGTGGGCTTCAAGGTCTAAGAAATTAGCATATGAACCTCCTAGGTTAAGCTTTCAACTAAGAATACCAAGAGAACAAAGCAAAATTGGTGATAAAAGTAAATTGGAAAGTTACATGCTCTATCTGAATCATGAAAGTTTATTTTGGCCTAGACTGTCCCTTTAATTTCACTTTTTCACATTTACTTTGTTCCCTTGGTATTCTTTGTTGAAAAGTCTATGTACATATCCTTAGCCGGTCATTTTAGGTTACACAAATTTGTCTCTTGTTATTCCCTCACCAGATGTGTTTAGCAAGCACCTAGTAGTGTATTTCTGCTCTGGAGCTAACTCGAACCATCTAAACATAGCAATAGTGTGATTATAAAATGTTCTATATTTTATTGCACTTTTATATCCCTTTAAATTTAATGTTTTATGTTAAGCTGAGATGTGTAAATACTTATGAGTAGTGGCATGGTACATTCTTCCCAAACCTCTGTTAACCTGCAGATTTCTTTGTGAAGTATGATGTTGCCGTGATGACAGTACGGGAGCTGTTTGAGTTCATTACAGACCCATCGATTACAAAAGATAACATGGATGCTTATCTGGAAAAGGTAAAACAATTATTTTAGACATTTTGGAAAGTTGGCAAATGTAATTAAAATGTATATTTTGTTCCTCGAATCTTAATATTTTTATAGCCACTAGATGTCAGTAGTTGCATGGAGCATTTAATTTAGTACTATCGGTGTTTTGAAAGGCTTTGTTCAACTTTTGGCTTCAGAAATGTTGTTTGAATACCAGGAATCCTGAAATGCAGTCTCATGACTCGTATAGCACATCATCACAATTACCTCCCAAACACTCTAAAATGAATATGCACCACAAAACTGCTGCTGCCATCTTGTTTCCTGTACACCACTTTCCATAGGTTGCAACCATTTAGGATTTTATTGAGAAAGATGCCCCAGTCACAAAACAGATCTAATAAGCATTGGAAAAGGTCTAATAAACATTTTGGAGTCATCCTATACGCTTATTTATGTATATAATAATAATTCTTATTCTTCTTGTTGACTTCAATGAAAACCATATTTATATTACAGGCAATGCAGATAGCAACTCAGAGAACAGAGGAAGAGCGATCCAGTCAAGATAAGGTTGATGAAGAGGTAAAATGTCTTAATAAGCCTCCCGTTGAATAGAAGTCTACCCTAACATTGACTAAAACCATTCTTTTGCACTCTCTCTTTGGCTCCCTCTGTCTTCCTCTTTCTCCACACTCTTGATATAATAATGACTGAACTCTTATAGAGTCATGTTTTGATACTTAAAGGGACACTAAACAGTTCTTGCTTTGGTATAAAATTGTGCTTGTCCCACACTAACTAGAGAGGCAAAAAAGCAGAAGAAAGTCACAGTGTCAAATGTTGCTGGCTCTGGTAAATTTCCTGGTGAAGGAACTCTAGCCTTAGTATCTTTCTGTCCATCCCCCCACTGGGAGTGTGATTTCTTCTAAATATTGTTGTTTGTTTAGGTTTTAACTATTGAAATATTCAGTATAGGTGGGGATGTAACCAGCAAAAACAGCTATTTCAAATAATAAAATTAAGGTAAATAATTTATTTGTAAACAATTTAATACATTCCAACAGTTAATATTAGACCCCCCCCAGTAATTTATATTAAATTAATCAAAATTAAACATTTTGGGCCAGATTACAAGTGGAGCGGTATTTAATGGTCCTGATTGAGGCTTAAAGGGACAGTCTACACCAGAATGTTTATTATTTAAAAGATAGATAATCCCTTTATTACCCATTCCCTAGTTTTGCACAACCAACACAGTTATATAAATACACTTTCTTTCATGTAATTAGCAAGAGTCCATGAGCTAGTGACGTATGGGATATACATTCCTACCAGGAGGGGCAAAGTTTCCCAAACCTTAAAATGCCTATAAATACACCCCTCACCACACCCACAATTCAGTTTTACAAACTTTGCCTCCAATGGAGGTGGTGAAGTAAGTTTGTGCTAGATTCTACGTTGATATGCGCTCCGCAGCAAGTTGGAGCCCGGTTTTCCTCTCAGCGTGCAGTGAATGTCAGAGGGATGTGAGGAGAGTATTGCCTATTTGAATGCAGTGATCTCCTTCTAAGGGGTCTATTTCATAGGTTCTCTGTTATCGGTCGTAGAGATTCATCTCTTACCTCCCTTTTCAGATCGACGATATACTCTTATATATACCATTACCTCTGCTGATTCTCGTTTCAGTACTGGTTTGGCTATCTGCTATATGTAGATGAGTGTCCTGGGGTAAGTAAGTCTTATTTTCTGTGACACTCCTAGCTATGGTTGGGCACTTTGTTTATAAAGTTCTAAATATATGTATTCAAACATTTATTTGCCTTGACTCAGAATGTTCAACTTTCCTTATTTTTCAGACAGTCAGTTTCATATTTGGGATAATGCATTTTAATTTAACATTTTTTACCTTAAAATTTGACTTTTTCCCTGTGGGCTGTTAGGCTCGCGGGGGCTGAAAATGCTTCATTTTATTGCGTCATTCTTGGCGCGGACTTTTTTGGCGCAAAAATTCTATTTCCGTTTCCGGCGTCATACGTGTCGCCGGAAGTTGCGTCATTCTTTGACGTTATTTTGCGCCAAAAATGTCGGCGTTCCGGATGTGGCGTCATTTTTGGCGCCAAAAAGCATTTAGGCGCCAAATAATGTGGGCGTCTTATTTGGCGCGAAAAAATATGGGCGTCACTTTTGTCTCCACATTATTTAAGTCTCATTTTTTATTGCTTCTGGTTGCTAGAAGCTTGTTCTTTGGCATTTTTTCCCATTCCTGAAACTGTCATTTAAGGAATTTGATCAATTTTGCTTTATATGTTGTTTTTTTCTTTTACATATTGCAAGATGTTCCACGTTGCAACTGAGTCAGAAGTTACTTCAGGAAAGTCACTGCACAGTGCTGGAGCTACCAAGCTAAGTATATCTCCTATAAACTTTTGGTATCTGTTTCTCCAGCTGTTATTTGTATTGCATGTCATGTCAAACTTATTAATGCAGATAAAATTTCCTTTAGTACTGTTACATTACCTGTTGCTGTTCCGTCAACATCTAATTTTCAGAGTGTTCCTGATAACATAAGAGATTTTATTTTTTAAATCCATTAAGAAGGCTATGTCTGTTATTTCTCCTTCTAGTATACATAAAAGTCTTTTAAAACTTCTCTTTTTTCAGATGAATTTTTAAATGAACATCATCATTCTGATACTGATAATGGTTCTTCTGGTTCAGAGGTTTCTGTCTCAGAGGTTGATGCTGATAAATCTTTGTATTTGTTCAAGATGGAATTTATTCGTTCTTTACTTAAAGAAGTGTTATTTGCATTAGAAATAGAGGATTCTGGTCCTCTTGATTCTAAATGTAAACGTTTAAATAAGGTTTTTAGATCTCCTGTAGTTATTCCAGAAGTGTTTTATCTCCCTGATGCTATTTCTGAAGTAATTTCCAGGGAATGGAATAATTTGGGTAATTTATTTACTCCTTCTAGACGTTTAAGCAAATTATATCCTGTGCCATCTGACAGATTAGAGTTTTTTGAGACAAAAATCCCTAAGGTTATGGGGCTATCTCTACTCCTGCTAATGTACTACTATTCCTACGGCAGATAGTACTTCATTTAAGGATCCTTTAGATAGGAAAATTGAATCCTTTCTAAGAAAAGCTTACTTATGTTCAGGTAATCTTCTTAGACCTGCTATATTTTTAGCGGATGTTGCTGCAGCTTCAACTTTTTGATTAGAAGCTTTAGAGAAACAAGTAACAGATCATAATTTTATAGCATTATTATTATTCTATAACATGCTAATAATTTTATTGGTGATACCATCTTTTGATATCATTAGAGTTGATGTCAGGTATATGTCTCTAGCTATTTTAGCTAGAGAAGCTTTATGGATTAAACTTGGAATGCTGACATGTCTTCTAAGTCATCTTTGCTTTCCCTTTCTTTCCAGGGTAAATAATCATTTTAGTTCCTTTCCTTACAAGGAACAAAAGCCTGATCCTTCATCCTCAGGAGCGGTATCAGTTTGGAAACTATTTCCAGTTTGGAATATATCCAAGCCTTATAGAAACCTATAGCCAGCTCCTAAGTACCTATGAAGGTGCGGCCCTTATTCCAGCTCAGCTGGTATGGGGCAGATTACGTTTTCTTCAAAGAAATTTGGATCAATTCCGTTCTTAATCTCTGGTTTCAGAAACATTGTTTCAGAAAGGTACAGAATTGGCTTCAAGTTAAGGCCTCCTGCTAAGAGATTCTTTTCTTTCCCGTGTCCCAGTTAACACAGCAAAGGCTCAGCATTTCTGTAATGTGTTTCAGATCTAGAGTTGGCTGGAGTATTTATGCCAGTTCCAGTTCTGGAACAGGGGCTGGGGTTTTATTTTATCTCTTCATTTGTACCAAAGAAGGTCAATTCCTTCAGACCAGTTCCGGATCTGTCATTATTGAATCGTTATGTTAGGATACCAACATTCAAGATGGTTACTGTAGGACTATCCTGCCTTTTGTTTAGCAAGGGCATTATATGTCTACAATAGATTTACAGGATGTGTATCTGCATATTCCGATTCATCCAGATCACTTTTAGTGTCTGAGATTCTCTTTTTAGACAAGCATTACCAGTTTTGTGGCTCTACCGTTTGGCCTAGCCTCAGTTCCAAGAATTTTTTTCAAAGGTTCTCGGTGCCCCTTTTTTCTGTAATCAGAGAATAGGGTTTTGGTATTTCCTTATTTGGACGATATCTTGGTACTTGCTCAGTCTTCTCATTTTCGAAGAATCTCATACGAATCGACTTGTGTTGTTTCTTCAATTTCATGGTTGGAGGATCAATTTACCATTCAGTTCATTGATTCCTCAGACAAGGGTAACCTTTTTAGGTTTCTAGATAAATTCAGTGTCTATGACTCTGTCCTTGTCAGACAAGAGAAGTTTAACATTGATATCAGCTTGTCAAAACCTTCAGTCACAATCATTCCCTTTGGTAGCCTTATGCATGGAAATGTTGGGTCTTAGGACTGCCGCATCAGATGCGATCTCCTTTGCTCGTTTTCACATGCGACCTCTTCAGCTCTGTATGCTGACCCAATGGTGCAGGGATTACTCAAAGATATCTCAATTAATATCTTTAAACCGATTTTACAACACTCTCTGACATGGTGGACAGATCACCATCGTTTAGTTCAGGGGGCTTCTTTGTTCTTCCGACCTGGACTATAATCTCAACAGATGCAAGTCTTACAGGTTGGGGAGCTGTGTGGGGGTATCTGACGGCACAAGGGGTTTGGGAATCTCAGGAGGTGAGATTTCCGATCAATATTTTGGAACTCCGTGCAATTTTCAGAGCTCTTCAGTCTTGGCCTCTTCTCAAGAGAGAGTTGTTCATTTGTTTTCAGATAGACAATGTCACAACTGTGGCATACATCAATCATCAAGGAGGGACTCACAGTCCTCTGGCTATGAAAGAAGTATCTCGAATTTTGGTTTGGGCGGAATCCAGCTCCTGTCTAATCTCTGCGGTTCATATCCCAGGTATGGACAATTGGAAAGCGGATTATCTCAGTCGCCAAACGTTGCATCCGGGCGAATGGTCTCTTCACCCAGAGGTATTTCTTCAGATTGTTCAAATGTGGGAACTTCCAGAAATAGATCTGATGGCTTCTCATCTAAACAAGAAACTTCCCAGGTATCTGTCCAGATCCCGGGATCCTCAGGCGGAGGCAGTGGATGCATTATCACTTCCTTGGAAGTATCATCCTGCCTATATCTTTCCGCCTCTAGTTCCACACTACGTTCTTATCTTACATGATATTTACTTGGTCTGAGTGATTGCACTTCCCCGACATAATCTTTTTCCATTTTCTTTTAAACATACCTACAACTAAACCTTAAGTAACCTATTCTAACTAATAACCTAAATAAATAAATCCTTGAGGCCCGGCGGAGGAGAAAAAAAAAAAAAAAAAAAAGAGAAGAGGGGAGAGTGGGGGGGGGGGGGGGAGACTGTAGGAGGTGGGGGAGGAGAGGGGGGGGAATCAGGTCCCCTATGAGACAATTGTCGTTTTAAAATAAATGTGCCCACTCCCCTCTCAGTCCCGCTTCTATGAAAAGAACTGAGTCTCTAAAGGGGATCAGAATAAGTCTCTGAATCTCCAACTCGAATGTAAGTATGAGTCTACGCCATTTGCGCAAAAATAAACCCAGCCTGTTCTGAATATCCATCCTAACATCCATTTGTTCCGTGAATATTTGTGTTCTAAGTAGGTTCCTAAAGCCCACAAAGGAAGGACCCCTCCTTACTGTCCACTTTTTTAAGATACATTTTCTAGCTAATAGAATTACCAGGCTCAATATTGCGTCTTGTTGCCTATGTTGTGTTTCCCAATTCAAAAATAGAATAGTTTCTGGGCTAAGCGTGAGGTGTATCTGTAAGGACTTATTGATCCAATATTGTATTTTATTCCAGTACTGTCTGACTGACGGACACTCCCACATATAATGTAAGAGAGTAGGTGCCTCTGCTGCACACTTCACACATTGGTTGGGGTGTGTAGGCGCCCATTTGGCTAATGTTCTTGGTGTGAGATAGGCCCTATGGAGGAAACGTGTCTGAGACTCCCTGTACATGGCGGACAATGTGGCTGATTTGGTTCTTTCGAGGCCTCTTCTTATGTCTTCCCAAGTAATACCCTCAATTCCCATACGGGACCACCCTGTCTGTATCGAATCCCTTGTGTTCTGTGCTCTATGTTGTATGAGTGTTTGATAGATTTCCGATAAGGAGAACCTACCCATGGTGTATAGTGTTTGTGAGATGCGGAAGGGGGAACTCTCCCAAAATTCAGGTGTGCTCCGAATTAAAGAGTTGATGTAGTGACGTACCTGCAGAAAGGCAAAGAAATGTGTTCTCGGTATCCCGAACTCTCTCTGTAAAGCACCAAAGGTTTTAACCTCTTTTGTTAGCGGGGTTAATAATTGTTTAAGTGAGGTCAGTCCTTTCCGCTCCCAAACCATGAAAGGTTGGGTTTCCGAACCTGCCGGGAAATCTGGATTCTTGATAATAGGCAGGTAGCTTGAGGCATGACAAGATTTCTTGAGGAACTTATGAGCCTGATGCCAGGCCTTTAGTGGTTCGCTAAATAACATATTAAGGCCTAGAGCCCTCACCGATCTCATGTTTGAGACATGTGGTAGATATGCCAGGGAGACATCCCCCAGAGTGGCTTGCTCCACAGAGGACCGGCAATAATGATGAGTTCCCACTTGCCAGTCAAGCACCAGGCGAATCAGAGCTGCCCAATTGTACAGCCTGAAGTCTGGCAATGCCAGGCCTCCATTAAGAAAACCCATGCTCAGTTTTTCCCTCGAGATCCGTGGTTTACCCCCCTTCCAAATGAAGCGGGTCGCCGCCGCATTTAGCATTTTGACATCAGCCTTGCTTAATAGTAGGGGAAGCATAAGAAGCGGATATAGAAGGCGGGGAAGTATCACCATTTTAAGAAGATTGATCCTGCCTGAGAGTGACAGAGGAAGAGATCTCCAGCTATCCATCTGCGCCTGTAGTTTTGCGCAGATGGGTGTCAAATTATTAGAGTATAGCTTATTTGGGTTGGCAGAAATCTTAATGCAAAGGTAAGTGATGTCATGTTTAGCCACCGAGAACGGAAATTCCCCATTTGAGTTGGTTTTTCCGAGAAGCCACAGGATCTCGGATTTGTGCATATTGACTTTATAGCCTGAAAATCGGCCAAAGTCGGTGAGGGTTTCTAGTATATGCGGTATATAAGTGCGGGGGTTCTGTACAAACAAGAGCATGTCGTCCGCATATAGCGCCAGATGTTGTGGATGCCCTGCCAAGTCTATGCCAGGAAAAATCTGTCTTAACTTGATAGCCAGCGGTTCCAGGGCGATGTTAAAGAGGAGGGGTGATAAGGGGCAGCCCTGTCGGGTGCCTCTATGTAGATAAATGTTCTCCGAGAATATATTGTTAACTAGTATGTTAGCCAGGGGGGCATGGTACAAGTTTTTGATAAAAGTCAGAAATGGGCCGGAGAAGCGAGCCTTAGCCAAGGTGTAGAGGAGGTGGTCCCACTCCACTCTATCGAAGGCCTTCTCTGCGTCAAGTGACAGCAGGAAGGCCTCCTCTTCATCTCTCACTACATCGCCCTTCCTTTTGGGCCAAAAGTGTTGGATAACTTGTAGAACCCTGCGGACATTGACCACTGACGATCTTGCATACATGAATCCTGTTTGATCCATGTGAATGATATCAGGTAATATAAATTTAAGTCTCTCAGCCAGAAGTTTAGTTAGTATCTTGTAGTCGGAGTTCAGTAAAGAGATAGGTCGGTAGGACTCCGGCAAAACACTGTCCTTTCCTGGCTTGGGTATGAGAGTGATATATGCCGCTGAGAATTCTGGCACCGGTGTCTTTTCCCCTTCGAAGTAGGTGGTATATAGACTCGCCAGCGTCGTAGAGACCTGATCTTTTAAAAGCCGATAGAACTCTATCGGCAATCCATCCGGGCCTGAGGCTTTGCCCAGGGCCATGGACATGATCGTTCTCTGGATCTCTTCTTCCCCTATGGGGGCATTTAGTTTCTCCAATTGAGAGTCTGAGATCTGTGGGAGGCTGATATTGTCCCAGAATTTATCTTGTAGTTCGGCGTCTGAGGCACCTTCACTTGTATAAAGAGTGGTATAATAAGACGCGAATGCTTCAGCTATTGCATCAGCATCCTTCACTAGTTTTCCCTGTCTTTTCAGGGCTGTGATATGTTTGGAGGATGTGCTCATATTCACTAACGCCGCCATAAGTTTCCCTGACTTATCCCCGAATCTATAATATTTGCCCCTGGTTCGCAGAAGGGCTTGTGAGGCTTGATTGGCCAGTAAGGCATCATATTCCTTTTTAGTGTCAATATAACTCCGGTAATTTAGGCCAGAGGGAGTCGCACAGTAAGTACGGTAATTCTCCGCTAGACGGTCTCTCAGCTCCCCTAGTTTCTCGGTGAATTGCTTTTTCCTACGTGCCAGGTAAGCAACAATGTTGCCCGACAAGACAACTTTCGCAGTTGCCCAGAATAATTCTGGGGTGTTCATATGCTGTGCATTATTTACCCGGTAGTCATCCCAACAGTGAGTTAGGTAGCTCTGAAAGTCCTGAGAATAGAGCAAATATTTTGGGAATTTGAGAGTTCGTCTATTGCAAACCGACGGGTTCTTGTCTATGAAAAGTGCAATCGGTGCATGGTCTGAAACCGCCACGTCCCCTATTTTGGTGTCTATGGTACGTGTAATGAGAGAGTCTGAGATCAAAAACATATCTATGCGGGACATAGAGGGTGAGGTACGTGACGCACAGGTATAATCTTTCCCATCAGGGTTCAGTTGCCTCCATATGTCCACCACACCCAGGGAGCTCTCCAGTAGAGCAAAAGTGTCTTTTTCAAATTTTTCTGAGATTTTAGCCACCTTTCTGGGCTCTCCGCTATGTGTCCCTCTTAACCTGTCACAGTGAGGATTAGGGGTGAGGTTAAAATCACCCCCTAGTATAATATGTGTACCCAGGTAGGGGGAAAGGATTGTTACAATATTATTCCAGAACCCCCTATCTTTTATGTTCGGGGCATAAATGTTACAAAGTGTATATGTTTGTTCTGCAGCACATATTTGTACAATGATATATCTGCCTTCTGGGTCTTTAAGCACTTCTTTAACTTCATGTTCAAGTCTTTTGCCTAGAAGTATTGCAACCCCCCTACTGGCAGAGTTAAATGAGGCGTATTCAACCCTCCCTACCCAGTCAGATCTCAACTTCTCATGTTCCGCATCTAAAAGATGCGTCTCTTGAAGAAATGCGATCTCTGCTTTCTTTTTCCTAAGTAGCGTGAGTATTGTTTTTCTTTTTATTGGGGAGTGGATACCCCCAATATTCCAAGAATAGACGTTAAATTTTAATACTTAAGTGGATCCTGTATCTTGTTTTTGTATCTGTATAGATGTATGTGAATAGTGTCCCAAGTGCGAGGGTGGGGAGAAGAGAAGGGGAGAAGAAGAAGAGAGAAAAAAAAAAAAAAAAAAAAAAAGAAAACCAATTTAAATTCCTCACCGTAGTGATCAGACTCCCGGTTCAGTCTTCCACCACTATGAACCACCGCCAGGCCTCTATTAGTATCACTAAATAACAGTAGCTTTACCCTGAAAAAACATAAAAGAGTTATTACCCTGAAATGAGTCGTGGACTGTTCAACAAGCATGTGGAAAAGTAGTGGAAGGATAGCAATAACTTTCATACAGGATGTAATAGGTTCCATCATTCTGACTATGTCTGAATGAGTTATGATCTGAGAATACTGCATATATACATATGTGTTCAAAAACCATGAAACATTTAACAGAAGGGTTGTTACATTCCAATAATCAAGCGAGCATATTAAATCTCTCATCAACATTGTACTTTCTAACATAACCTGTGCTTGGGGTGGAATTTAGGAGCGATGGATTACAAGAGTTTACCCCCCTCCCCTTTTCCCACACAACTGATCCTACTCCTTTGCTTACATGTTCTAAGTGCCCTGGACCCAGAAAGTAACCTATGTTAACATATATCATTATAAAACTCAAACCTGAACTTAAACTGAACTTCAAAGTTCTAAGTCCGCGTGCAGCTGCGGACCCATTGTTAGTTATTTCAGTAGCCATCAGAACAGACTACTTGATTGAAAACCTAAGGTGAATTCCTATTTACTGCAGTTTCAACCCTCTTCCCCTCTTAGATGATTCTGGCGTGGGCTGTGTGGGGGGGGGGCCCCCCCACCCTCTAAGAAATTTTGAGCCGCAGTTGGATTGTCAAAAAATTTTGGGCCTCTGGGGGTCATAATTTTAAGCCTAGCTGGGTACAGTAAGAAGGCTTGTCTACCCTCCCTATGAAGTTGTGAGCAGATTGGTGAAAATTCCCTCCGGCGTTTCATAAGATCCGCCGAGAAATCTTGAAACAGGAGCAAGCGTGTATTTTCATACATCACATTGTCCATTTTTCTGTAAGCTCTTAGTAATGCTGTTTTGGTCTGGAAATGTAGAAACTTGATCATAATTGGCCGGGGTTGGGGCAAGTTGTCTAGGCCAGTCCTTTCCGGGCCTACCCTATGAGCACGTTCCACCCCGCCCTCAAGGTCTTGTGTAGGTATCTTCAGTAATGTGGGGAGTGTATTTTCAACAAAGTGGATGATATCTGCTGGTTTTACTGATTCGGGGAGACCTAAGAGGCGCACATTATTGCGTCTCGACCTATTTTCTAGGTCATCTAGTTTTAATTGCAATGTGACGGCTTGTCTTTCTAAGGCTTCAATTTTATTTGAGTTAGATACATTAGAATCTTCCAAATCAGAGATTCTATTCTCAGCTTCTGCTACACGTGTGGAGAACTGTTTAACATCATCTGAGAGGGTATCGACCCCCCTCTGCAAATTATCAATTTTAGGCATAAATAGTAAAGATATCTGTTTAACAATGGGGTGTGCGTCAAGTGAAACATTATCTAAGCAGCTATCAGTGCTAGCTCCCGCGTTGGAGGAGTCAGCTCCAAGTTTATTTCTGCCAGAGCTAGTTTTGCTGCGACTTGCCATGGTGGTATTCGTTAAATATTTCTCCATATACCTTTACAAGTGAGAAAATGGCTAGCATATATGGATATTATTCTAACAGTAAAATAGAAAGATCCTTTTCAACCAAAGTATGGTACAGCGTATATGAATGACTTAACCAGTACTAGCAATATCTCTATCCCTATCACTGAGGGAAACCAAATGTTAGTGGGAGAAAATGGGTTAGTACAAATATACAATACAGTAATACAATACAGTGAGAGTTCCATAGATTCTACCACTCAGCCCCCAGCAGAGTACAAGGGGGGTAACTCAAGACTGTCAGCATAGCGTCCTTCATGTGCTCTTTTAGGAGTGAGAGATTTCTGTATTTGGTTAGGTGTGACAATACAGTCTTACAGTTTGCTGTAAGTTAGTGGTTCTAACTTATGTGAAGATCTTGCCGGGGTCAAGGTTCTCTAATAATGCCCCTGATGGTATGCTGAGTATCCAGTATCGCCAGCTCTAAGGCCCATTCATGTGCTAACAGGGTTAACATCTGCTATCAGAGATGCTGTAAGTATGTCTTGTGGAGATTGCACAGTATCCCTGCCAGGGGTGTAGGTGGATGATCGAATGGGCTGAGTAATATACCCCAGAGTTAGTTTCTATATGCAGATCCTTGCAAAGTCCCAGTTTTCTGATTTTATTGGCTGCCTTTGGGGAAAATTATGTATACACTGGCAGCAGGTAGCCGTTATTTTGGTTCCAGCCTCTCCCATGCAATGTTAGGCCCAGTGTTTGCGGCTATAAGGCCGTTTTCCCCAGTCCCCTATACAAAGCAGCGGTATGCAAGAGTCCCCAGGAGCAAAAATGTGGGCTGTGATGTGCATGCAATGTCGTACTTTACCCAGCGTGGGTTCTGGCTCCCGCCAGCCTGTGGAGCTGTAGATTCGCGCCCAATGGCGGCCTCTGTATCAGAGGTTCCCCGGTGTCTGTAGCTCCTCACCAATTCGGACCGGGTAAGTTGCTGAGTGGTGTGGGCTATTCCGAGGGTCAATCCCGGTGCCTGTCTGAGTCCCAGTGTTGTGCCGAGCATTCAGCACCTCTGTAGTTCCGAGGAGGAGCGGGCCACGAGGTGCCAAGATGGCGGCTCACATGTGTGAAAGGAGTCTTTCTCAGCTGGGGGATGACCGTTGCGGTAGTCCTTCAGTGCCGTTTCCGACACGGTTTAGTGTCCCGCTGCTGCAAACTGTGTCCCAAGGGTTCGATGGCACTGGTAGCCGGCTTCGGTGGTGGAGCGGTGTGTGGCTCGCCTGAAAAGGGCAGAAGGATACTCCGTTGAGAGTCCCCTCTACTCCGGGCAGCAATGTCTGCCAAGGATTTTTCAGTGGGCTCCCAGTCGGCAACAAGACTGGTGAGAAGCAGTGTGAAGGCAAAATAAAGTATTCCAAGCCGTTTTATAAGCTCTTTTAGGCACTTTTAAGCAAAGTCTGTGCGGAGCTCTGCTAGTCTGCTGCCTTCCAGGAAGCCCACCCACCGGAAGTCCCTCTTTGCATACTTTTACCAAATTCTACCATTTTGTTGTATTTTCTTCTTCTGAAGCAGTTTTTGGTAGAAAAGTACTTCAGGCAGCGTTTTCAGTTTGAATCTTCTGCTTATGTTTTTTCATTAAACTTTATTTTGGGTGTGGATTATTTTCAGCAGGAATTGGCTGTCTTTATTTTATCCCTCCCTCTCTAGTGACTCTTGTGTGGAAAGATCCACATCTTGGGTAGTCATTATCCCATACGTCACTAGCTCATGGACTCTTGCTAATTACATGAAAGAAAACATAATTTATGTAAGAACTTACCTGATAAATTCATTTCTTTCATATTAGCAAGAGTCCATGAGGCCCGCCCTTTTTTTGTGGTGGTTATGATTTTTTTATATAAAGCACAATTATTCCAATTCCTTATTTTATATGCTTTCGCACTTTTTTCTTATCACCCCACTTCTTGGCTATTCGTTAAACTGAATTGTGGGTGTGGTGAGGGGTGTATTTATAGGCATTTTAAGGTTTGGGAAACTTTGCCCCTCCTGGTAGGAATGTATATCCCATACGTCACTAGCTCATGGACTCTTGCTAATATGAAAGAAATGAATTTATCAGGTAAGTTCTTACATAAATTATGTTTTTTACCTCTTTGATTACTTTGTCAGTTTTTTTGACAGCCATCCATTTTAGCCAATCAGAGCTGGCTCACCTGAACTCCACGTGCGTGAGCACAGTGTTATCTATATGACACACTTGAACTAACACCCTCTAGTGGTGAAAAACTGTCAAAATGCCCTGAGAGAAGAGGCGGTCTTTAAGGGCTTAGAAATTAGCATATGAACTTCCTAGGTTTATCTTTCAACCAAGAATACCAAGATAAAAAAGCAAAATTGGTGATTAAAAGTAAATTGGAAAATTGTTTAATATTACATTCTCTAGCTGAATCATGAAAGTTTATTTTGGACTAGACTGTCCCTTTAACTCAGCTAGAAGTAAGCTTTTTGTGCGCATTGAATAGAGCTTTTAGTACAAGTTGAAAGTAAAAAGTTTTTGCTTGCGCTTACCCGACATGCGTAAAAAGCCGAACTTAGAATATTGCGTGCACAATAACATATTCCCTATGGAAGTCAATGGAGCAAAAGTGGGGGAAAAACACCCTACTCACGCGCAAACCCGATTGCATATTATCAAATGGACTAACCCGACATAAAAATATGAATGTTTCACATTCCAATATTCTTCACAAAGAGAACAGAATATGTTCTATTTATTCATAAATACATACTTCTATATTTATCTGATGGTATTTTGCACAAATATATAATACATGATTATATATAGGTGTATATATGTGTGTGTGTATATATATATATATTTATATATATACACACACACACACACACACGTATAGGAATATCTATTTATAAATACATAGAACATATTCTGCTATGTGCAGAATATTTCGGAACGTAAAATATTTACAGTAAATACACACTATAACACTTTATTAAATTTGAATATTGCATAAATATGATTTTCATGTTTTAACTGCAAAAGACTCCAATACCCTGATATATATGTCTTATGTGTGTACATAAGTATTTATGTGTATATCTGTCTGTAATTACATGTGTACACATATAAATACATATCTACACACACACACACACACACACACATTATATATATATATATATAAACACACATATATATATATATATATATATATATATATATATAACATATTAAGACATGTGTATGCATGTATCTCTATGTTAAAGCCCCTTTCCTGCTTTTTTTCCTGAGACCTCATATCTTTGAGCCCTTATAACGTTTTTGTGCAATTTTTTTTTTAAATAGTTTTTATTATGAATGACATGTTGAGCAAACAGATGCTGCTCCTAGGGTGTTAACTAGAGATAGAACAAGCTATTATTCTATTGTTCGTTTCCAGGTTGAGCACCTTTCTCTTTATATTTATGAAAAATTCTGACCATGAGTGTCTCCCTAAGGGTGATACGGAAAACCAGGCATGGACCCATTTATGTGTCTAGAGGGATATGGCTGCACCTCACTGACAAGGCCCACACTAGCCCGAAACGTACGTCTGGGGTTTTGCTGTTTCTCTCGTTCAGAGAGGGGATTGCCTGGTATTTCAGAACTGGACTGCACTGTTTAGTCAGGGTCAGACTGATATACTACAGGAAAGTTCTTCTCTGTGAAAGGCTGATGTTGAGCAAAAAGAGGCTGCTTCTTGGGTGGTAACTAGCCATAGGACAAGCTATTATGCTATTGTTCGTTCCCAGGTTAAATACTTCTCTCTTTTTATTTATGCTTATTATGAGTACAACTGCACTTTGTAATGTATTTTTGTTTTGCAAAACAGTTAACCAGAGCTCTAGGGTTGCACAAACTCGATGCACATTAACTTAAATTGCACTCAAGCAATCATGTGCAAACACCTGCGATAATTCCCTTTTCGCTCACGCATAACTGTTAGTGAACCATTCATAATCTAGTCCTTTAAGGGGAGGATAATTTTGTGTTTTCCATTACATAAATAAAAGCATAACAAATGATGTCTAAGGCCATTAATTCCTCCTGTATTTTTTGTTAAATGTTGTCCTGTCTCTTAAAAATATTGTTTCATCGTTGTACTTTTATCTTTTGTACCCATGGACAGCGCTGCAGAATTTGTTGGCGCTTTATAAATAAAGTATAATAATAATAATCTTGCAAATTTATTGTTTCTGTTTGTATTATTTTAGGTGTTTAAGAAAGCATATATTCCTAGAACTCTAACAGATGTTACCAATTATGAAAGAGATGTTGATGTGATGCAAAATTTGAAAGAAGAAGACATGTCTCATAATATACAGCATGATAATGTGAGTTAACTATGCGTTGTGGCTACTAACATGTCTGTATTCATATATAATAGTGATTGTGTACAATTCCTTGTTTGTCGTTCCTGATCTATGTATCATTTAAACAATCTTATCACAGACTTACAACCAAAGAATAGTGTATAGTGCACTTTTTCCATGCTTTGTTGGTGGTTAAGGGTTTACTCATACATCATTCTCCTCTACTACCCACTTAAATAATCTTGCAGGCCTTCTACAGAATGATGTGAGGTCCCACTGATATGCACTTAATCTTTATGAGAGACATAAAGATAAATATCCAGGACAATGACAATTAAAGGGCCATTATACACTCATTTTTTTCTTTGCATAAATGTTTTGTAGATGATCTATTTATAAAGCCCATAAAGTTTTTTTGTTTTTTTTAAATGTATAATTTTGCTTATTTTTAAAGAACATTGCTCTGATTTTCAGACTCCTAACCAAGCCCCAAAGTTTTATTTGAATACCGTCAGCTACCTTCTCCAGCTTGCTCCTGTTTGTGTAAAGGGTCTTTTCATATGCAAAAGAAGGGGGAGGGGGGAGTGTCTTATTTCCCACTTGCAGTGGGATTTCCAACTGCCTTTTCAACAGAGCTAAACTGAAAGCTTCTAAGTACGTTTTAAACCATTTTATACTGGATTTTTATATCAGTATCTGTGCATCTTATTCTTTATAGTAGTGTCTATTACATGCAGTTATATGAAAATGAGTGTATACTGTCCCTTTAAATGCGTTGAGGAAAAAAATTATTTCTTGATAACCCCCCAAAATGAATACAAGTTGGTGTGAAATGTGTTTTTGAAAATAGCATGTCTCCAATCTCAGATGCAGGTTTTGCTTTAAAAAGAGAGGCTCAACAGCAATGTGCTTAAAAAAATATTGTATGGATGGTGTAGAGGCCCCAAAATTGCGACTATTTACTAAAAATCTGTACACAAGGGGGGCAAAATATGTCACTTAAAGTATTTCATTTTGTATGAGGTGCTCCATTTGTAATTGAGTATGGCTTGTAAAAGACATATGCTTACCGCCTTTACTCCTAAGATGCCCAAAAGAAAGTAAAGTCTCGAGGCTCTTGTTCAACGCATCAGACACCAGCCAATCTGTTTTGGACTTGCAGAAACTGAACACCTTTTTGAAAGTGAGGCCATATAGAATTATTTGATAGTGTACTCAATTGTACTCAAGCTTTTGCTTTATCTAAAGAGGACATTTTAAAATGTATTTAATTTTTATTAAACCCCCCCCCCCACACACACACAAACACACAAAATAATAGTGTGCTAGATAAACCTACATTTTTTTTGTCAGACTTTGGTTTTGTGTCAATATCCACCGGTAGAGATACCGGAGATCTTAGGAGCCAGGTGAAACTTGTATTTCCTGTTAAAAATTTAAATTTAAAGGGATAGAAAGATCAAAATTGAAATTTACATGGGTGAATTTTAATTTTAAATGGAAACAATTTTGCAATATAACTTTACTTCAATTAGCAAAAATGTTTCTTGCAAAAGTTTTCAAATACTAAACCTTCTCAGAGAGTCTTCACAAGCACAATAGACGCCACCATCAGCTCTCTGACCTTGAATACTGGTGCATGGGCCCTCACAGCATATGTGCGTATGCAGCTGAAAAACAGTATTAAATTTTACTAGAATCATTTTTCCTAATGGAAGTTTATTGCAAAAAAGCTTCTATTTAAAATTGAAATGCACTCATGCACATTTTAATTTTACCTTTTTATCACTTTAAACAATGTTTACCTATACCTATTCAGTTGCTTTAATATGCATCATAGAATTTTATTGCAGTCCCTTTCACCCTAACAACATTTTTGATAGATCAGAAGATAGAAAGACAAAAAGAAACCAGTATCTTCCATTGTCTGGATGACGACATAATCCTAGCTTAATTAGGAGAAACAGCTTTATGTGGGGACAATTGTCTGTGTATAACTTGTCTCCTGACCCTTGAACAGACTCCTGTCTCAGCCAGAACCGCAATATATTGTGGATTTTATACCTCTGGTCCTTTCACAAGATAACATAGTCAAACTCTGTTAGAAGAAATAGAAGTAATCTCTAAGGAGACTCTGGCAACCACACATGGGCTGAATCTTTTAGGAACAATTTCTTTTTACTATTTTCACTAACGGGAATTGGCAAAAGAGAGCAGCCCAAAAATACAGTTCCTTTGTGTATGAATGGAGTCAGTTCTAGTAAAACATGTAGCTTTCTAAGCCACAAATAGGTGTCATTAGTCACAAGCCAAACCAGCCAAGTTATTGAGTTGAACCATATGCACCTGCTCTCCTTAAAAAATGTGACCCATGTGTTCAAATGACTATGGATGAAGCACATTTAGCTATCTGTAATGATTGTGTTTGATTTTAGATCCTGTATCAGACTGTGACTGGACTTAAAAAGGATTTGTCAGGCGTTGAGATGGTAAGATTTCATTTCTAGTTTTTCTTTTCAAATTTTATCCTTCAGATATCTTATATTCCATTGTTATAACTTATTGTTTGAGAACAATGCAGTAGCGGACCTACTCACCAGAGGGCCTTGATGCAAAATTTTATTTTGGGTCACCCAAAGTAAACCCGTGCTTTAGTTCAGATAGTCTAAAAATATTGCCTGCTAGGGAGGCCTGAGAACTGAGCTGAAAAACCTTTGTCTATAAATGTCCTCACCTGCCTGCACTCTGTGCTTGCTGAAGCAATTACACAAATAGCGTCAATATAACGGTGCCCATAGAAAATATATATAGTGTGTGTGTTTTATGAAAATGATGCTTCATCAGACGGCCCAGCAACAACAATTTCATATAGCTGCAGCATGAAAGGGAGCATTTTTACATATTGTTTTCCCTTACATCTCTTCATAAATGACCAACTACAAACTTTTGCATGGTATTCACACATATGCAGAGCTTTCTATGAGTGTACAATACACATCCATACGTGTGAATTATGGTTTATATTTATTTGTTATTTTTCTTTTTGAATAGGCATGAAAATACTTTTTTCTCTCTTACCCACAGGAACACATCTCCTTTCTGAAAATGCTATGGGCCAGATTACAAGTGGAGCAATAAATATTGCTTTCATGAAAGCGATATTTGCACTCCACTGAGTAATACCCGTGCATGCTAATGTGCGCTGGTATTTCAAGTTGAGAGCAATGCGAACGCAGGCTCACGTTCGCATTGCTGGAAAGCATTGTGCTCACGAGAATGCACTTCCATAGGCTCCAATGGGAGCCTTGTTCTCATGCCGTGAGACACGGCATGAGAACTCGCGCAGCAAAGGGGGTAAGTCGTGCAGCAGCAATGGCAGAAAATTGTAAATATATGTGTATATGATTTAAACATATAATATTTATGTGTTTATGTATATACACTTATTAACAAAGTGGCACAACAAAGAAGTCTCTCCCAATAACAAGATTGCGTGATATGTGCAATACAGGACCACTGTTAGATCCTAGTGTAAAATGCGACAGCCACGGAACGGTCACTATGAGCAGGTAAAGCTTGTAATAAAAACTTACCGTTCCTGGCTCACAGGATCGATGCTGGTTCATGCAGGCAGGATACGGAGCGGTCATGGCTCACTCGGACTCCAACGCTTAGGGATTCCCAAGGCTCCAAATGCCCTTCCTTAGCACCGTGTATTTCCGCTTCTCTCCTGCAGACTCTGTAAACAGTGTGCGGGTGGGTGTGTTCGGCGTGTCCCTCTAGGATAGACCCGGATGTTTGGCGGTTCCTCCCCTCTTCTGGAACGCTCCTCTGTGACACCGGGGGGTGTATGGGTCTCAGGGCAGTTCTGATAGGTCCCAAAGCCGATCAGCTCCAACAGTCCTAAGAGCTTGTAGTAGATTGTAAACTCCCACCGGCTGTGCTACACTGTGGTAGGTCAGTGGTAATAAAGCACAGAAAGGAAGGAGCACCAGCCTGGGAGTATTAAAACATATGAACTTTATTCCCAAACAAATAAAAGCCTGGATGCACAGGCTATCAAACATGTGAGTGTACAAGGAGGTCAGCCAGCTAAATAAGACAGCTTATTTAAAACCACAAGCCTCCTCCTATTGGACAATCAATTTTTTAAATTAACACCATATGCCCTTTCCATACATAGCGCATTAAAGCGACAGTGCATAGATCCACACAGAAAGTATGTAACACAACACAAATCAATTAAAATATTTAACATCTTATGCTTGCGAAATATGCATACAGTTTCCTACTAATGTAAGGGGTATAAATAGGCTTCATACTGTTCAGAGAGCAAAATGCTTGTTTTAATGCCAGCATGCCTTTGGTAAATAGCTCGTTGAAGTGTCAACACAAAAACAGCGATAAATTGTGAGCCCCCTGGGAATGAAACATTATAGCCCTCACATTTAATGTTTCATTCCCAGGGGCTCACAATTTATCGCTGTTTTTTTCCGAACAGTAGGAAGCCTATTTATACCCCTTTATAAGCATAGGTAGTTGTAGGCATACATTCAGGGTAACACTGTCCCCGGGAACAAGATATAGACCATATTATACATATGGCAAGAACCCGGAGTAGACATAGCAAGCATAACCCTTTAATCTTTATGAGCTTTGATATAAACCGCTGTTTGGATTTTAGTGCTTTCTTCCTAATGCTAATTCTATTAACCGCATATAGGTAGTTTTGGCATTTGACTTTACATTAGTAGGAAACGTTATGCATATTTCGCAAGCATAAGATGTTAAATATTTTAATTGATTTGTGTTGTGTTACATACTTTCTGTGTGAATCTATGCACTGTCACTTTAATGCGCTATGTATTGAAAGTGCATATGGTGTTAATTTAAAAAAATGATTGTCCAATAGGAGGAGGCTTGTGGTTTTAAATAAGCTGTCTTATTTTACATTGCTAGCAGCTTCAGATATGGCATCTGTCGAAACGCGTCAGCTGTAGCTTGCTGACCTCCTTGTACACTCACATGTTTGATAGGCTGTGCATCCAGGCTTTTATTAGTTTTGAAATAAAGTTCATATGTTTTAATACTCCCAGCTGGTGCTCCTTCCTTTCTGTACTTTATATACACATATTAACACATATATATATATTATATAAGCATATACATATATATTTACTGGGAACACACAGTTCTCATAGACCGCAATGTAAAGGCACTTTTCAGTGCTGTTTTTATTCTAACACCCCACACCTGCCATCTTTAGCCTCCAAAAACTGCCTGGTGCAGTTTTATTTATTAAAAAAATAAAAATGCTACAATTTTAATTTTTTAATAAAATGCGCACCACTGTATTTTTGGGGCACATTTATAAAATTAACCAGAGATCTGATTTCTGGTTAATTTTATAATCGCTAGTTGCTACCACAAGCTTGTGGTAGCAATAACCAGCCACTTGTAATGGATGGTTATTTATCGCACGCCTGAAAATGGGCTCCACTTGAAATCTAGCCCAATATCTACTGTACCTCATTTGTGTAAATATCTCTCCCACATTGCATTTGCTTTCCTTGTGCCTATAGTTGATGTAAAAACACCGTTTTTTATTGTTTTTAAAAGATATTTTAGGAATGTATGAGGCTGTACATGTTCATTTCGCTTTTTGTTAACTTTGTATGTAACTTAAAAAAGTTGACTGTTTTAAAATCAGTGCTCCCTTCCATTTGCCGATTTGCTCTTTCAACACTTCCCAGTCATTATATTTGACCAGTGTCTCCTATCTTACAGCTTCTGAATTATTTCTCCTGTTTTTCCAAGCCACATAAAGGATCATTAAATACAGTAGAATTGCATTTTAAAAAGATAATGCAATAATTTCATTAAGCAGTAGATTTTTCAAAGTTACCTGTTATTTCCCTGTTTCCTGTCATGTGACAGCCATGTGCCAGTCACATTCTCTCTCTGGTCCCTTTTTAAATATAGTTTTCAGAAAGATAAAATCCTTAGACACTCACTGAACTATTTTGTTCTTTATAGCACAGGTATGTTAATAAGGGCAGGTCTTCTGAAATGAATTCTGGTTCTTATATTTGTACAAGTCTAAAGCGTTCAGTAAGAGGAGCTTGTCTGATTAACACTGTCATGTACACAGGTGCCAGCTATACTTCAGAATACTGCTCAGGAACAGCAGACAGAATCACACTCAGATGACGACACCACTGAAGGTTCAGCTTCAGACTCTGAAGAAGAAATTCATTCCAAAGATGCAGTTCCTCAGACAGAAACGGATAAAAAGGTTACTGTCCTTTTATTGCTTCAAAGCATTCTCTAGTATTAATACAGTTATCCTTTCTACATTGCTTTAGATAGATAGATAGATATATAGATAGATAGTTTAAAGAGACAGTAAAGTCAAAATTAAACTTTAATTATTCAAATAGATCATACAACTTCCCAATGTATTTCTATTATCTAATCTGATTTGTTCTTTTTCTATCCTTTGTTGGAAATTACACCTGGGTAGGCTCAGGTGTAGCAATGCACTACTGGGAGCTAGCTGCTGATTGGTGGCTGCACATGTATGCCTCTTGTCATTGGCTCATCCAATGTGGTCAGATCACTTCCAGTTGTGCACTGCTGCTCGGAAAATGAAGCAAATTTGATAACATAAGTAAATTAATTTTTTTATGCTCTTTTTGAATCATGAAAGAACATTTTTGGGTTTCATTTCCCTTTAATTTTGAGCAACGTTTCTGTTTAAATTTTAGTTTTCAAAGTTGTTGCATAACTTTGAAAAACAAATGTGATTGAAAGTTTTGTAGAGATTACAATTGACTACAAAACTGCCAAATATGAATTAGATTGGTCAAGTTGTTTTTAAATTATTTAATGTAGAAAAAATTGCTATTTTTTGGAAAACTTTATTGACTCATAATTGGGATTTTTAGAAAGTGCAACAGCTGACATGGCTGAATGCTGATAGCTTTTGACTTGATTGAAAGACCTTTGGTAGTTTGCAGTTTATAACAAAAAATAAAGAACACACAGTTAAATACTTTTATGCTTATAATAGGCCATAAAGTAGGCCTAGAGACTCCCATAAGGCACTTTTTAACACAAAGCCCCTATATAAGTTTTAATATCGAGATCACTGTGGCATTTGTTTGAGTAGGGGCTCATGTGAGCCCTATGTGCATACCAATGTTATATAACTATATGCAAAGACCCTCATTTATGAGGATAAACCATTCTTTTGAAAATGTTCCAATATAACAGTGGTAAAATGCTGTTCAAACAAAGCAAAATGACTAAAACAACAATGCTTGCCTGACCATACTGCAATCCACAACACGTTTGAGTGTTGCCTCTTTATCACCATAAAAAAACATTTCAAATGGTCATGAAACCCAAAATGTTTCTTTCATGATTCAGATAGAGAACACAATTTTAAACAACTTTCCAATTTACTTCTATTATTTAATTTGCTTCCTTCTCTTGTTATCCTTTGCTGAAAGATTTATTTATGTAAGCTTAGGAGCAGCAAAGAACCTAGGTTCTAGCTGCTGATTGGTGGCTACATATATCTACCCATTGTCATTGGCTCACCCATGTGATCAGTAGTCACAACCAGTAGTGCATTGCTGCTCCTTTAACAAATGATACCAAGAGATTGAAACAAATTAGATAATAGAAGTAAATTAGAAAGTTGTTTAAAATTTGAGTTTCATGTCCCTTTAATGTCAGAGTTTGTTTTCTATCAAACGTTTAATAGCAAGGAAATTCCTAACTTAAATTGCCCCCCTTGGGAGTTTAACATGACATCATCAATGACACCACACATGACATTGTTGATGACCGCCTTTGACATCACTAGTGCAAATTATATATGTATGTGTTTATACAGTTTGTGCAGAAATCTATAAAATTATATTTTTTTAAAAAACACTCAGAGAACTTTTGTAATATTATAGGTGATGCAGCTAGAGAAATTAGTTAGTTTGGGGTTGACGGGGTGAGCAAATGGGGTGAGAGCTTAAATAGGAGATTGTGTGTAAGGTGGGAGGATGCAGAGTTGGTTGCATGTGAGGTAGAGGGGGATAAAAGGGTGCCTAGGAGCTTATGTAAGGAAGAGTGGTCTTAGATGGAGCATATGTATATGTGTGTGTAACACTCTCGGGAGCAATTTAACCCCTTGAGTGCTGCTTTCCTTTGGTAATTCTGTGCCCAAGTCATCTGCACAAAGTATACTGCCTCTTTTAGTGACACACATGAACAAGTTTAAGGTAGGAGGAGAGCATTGTGTCTGGGCACAGAGAGGACTTCAGACAGCTGATCAAAAGCGACATATTCCCAAGCAGCTGTATAGGGGAAAGGAGCAGCTAAAATCTTGTTTCCTTTTTTTGCTCTACAACTAGAGTTGCCATGTCGACTTTGTTTTCCTGGACACATATGAGTTACACATGCTGCAGGGTGTGCAGGGAGGAACATGAATAGTGTTGTCCAGGGTCACTATTTGTGTGCTGTCCAGGTGCGCAATGCATGTTGCCCTCTGCACACCCTGCAGCATGTGTAGCTTATAAGTGTCCAGGAAAACATGGCTGATGTGGCAACCCTATCTACAACCTTGCCATGGTTTTTAATGCTAGGGTACAGTATTTGTTCATATCTATCTAATCTATCTGTCATCAATCTATCTACCTCATGCTTAGCTTACATGAAATGTGTGCAGATTAAAGGGACACTGAACCCAATTTTTTTTTCTTTCATGATTCAGATAAAGCATGACATTTTAAGCAACTTTCTAATTTACTCCTATTATCAAATGTTCTTCATTCTCTTGCTATCTTTATTTGAAAAGCAAGAATGTAAGTTTAGATGCCGGCCCATTTTTGGTGATCAACCTGGGTTGTCCTTGTTGATTGGTGGATAAATTCATCCACCAATAAAAAAGTGCTGTCCAGAGTACTGAAACAAAAAAAAGCTTAGATGCCTTCTTTTTAAATAAAGATAGCAAGAAAACGAAGAAAATTTGATAATAGGAGTAAATTACAAAGTTGCTTAAAATTGCATGCTCTATCTAAATCAGAAAATAAAAATAATTGGGTTCAGATTCAAACGTGTCATTCTTTTTTCTTTCCCTTTATTCCTCAACCTTTTACTTGCTACCCTCAATACCACCAAATACAAACATCTATTGATTTCACACTCCTGCGGAATAACAAACACATTGCTATTAGCTTCTCAGGTTACAAGTAGAAATTAGAAATACTAAAGAGGAAGTTTAGGAAAATCCCTAGCACTGGAGATGTACTATCCCCATAGAGTAAAAGTATTGGCAAGCTATTATCTACCATTTTAATTTGGGGGGGCAGGATTTTTAAAAGAAAAACTAAATTTATGATTACCTAATAAATTAATTTATTTAATGGTGGCGACCTGTCCACTAGCCATTACTTTTGGAATTCAACTTCTGGCCACTAGAAAAATTATGGCTTGTTGACTCTCACCACTTTATGAAAGAAACAAAAAATATGTTTACCTAATAAATTAATTTATTTCATGGTGTTGAGAGTCCACGAACCATTATCCCTTCTAGCGACCAGGAATACCAGGCTTGTGGACTCTTACCATTTTTTGAAAGAAATAAACATAATTTTCACTGTTGTTTGCATATAACTTTATTTAAAACTTACAAATGTGTTAAACACAAAGTTAAAGATTGGTCTCGAGCTGCAACATATAAATAATCATGATAGTAAGAGTCCACAACCCATGACATGTGGGATTAAAGGGATATTAAACAGTGCTCATTTAGTAAAAACAAATATGTTAAATCAAAGTAAATATAAAAAGAAAAGGATTGTAAAAAAACAGCAAATAACTTATTTGTTTTCTTGCAAAATTAGCACTTAGATATTCTCAGTGTAGCCCCTGCCCCCAGTGTTTTAATAGCAGAGGATTTTCAATACCTTCGTTTTCATTCTGTCAGTTCTGGGCATGAGCCTAGGAATTCTATGACATCATGCTAAGATAAAACTTTCTGCAGAGACCTCCTCATCCATGTAGGGCTCTGACAGGAAGCACAAATGTAGTGTAAAAAATAATTAAAAGGTAAAATCCATTTAAATAGATGGATAATACATATTGTAATGATTTATATTAAGTATAAGCAACTGCTTAGTGCTACAACAACGAAACAGACTGTTTAACATTCCTACAGGAGGAGTCAAAACACCCCACACAACAGAGCTTTAATCTCTCACTTTCCCATTATTCCTTAGTCAATTTTTTGCCTCCAGCAAGAAGTGAAGTTCAAACTTGAAGTGCTGATCTGCATGTTGATTGAAAATTATTCTTAAACCAATGTGACACCTAATATCCCCCTCTGAGTGCCGGGAATAGGACCTGTCACAGGTGTCGCTGGGACTTGTCCTGCAGCCTCTTCCTGTTGGTACTCCTTCCTTAGATCCTGTGTCAGTGCAAACTACACAGGATGGGCTCTTCTAATGAAAGCAGGTCTCCTGCAGCTTAGTAAGCACGGTAGAGTGAGTGCTTACAGGTAAGTAGGTACTTGAACTCCCATAGCCCACGAGCTATTAGAATAAACATGTACATATGACTCACATAGCCTGGGAACATTGTTACATACACTAGATACATACAGTTTTAAAGGAACACTAAACCCACATTTTCTCTTTCATGATTCAGATAGAGCATGTAATTTTAAGCAACTTTCTAATTTACTCCTATTATTAATTTTTCTTTGTTCTCTTGCTATCTTTATTTAAAAAGCAGGAATGTAAAGCTTAGAATCCAGCCATTTTTATGTTCAGCACCCTGGATAGAGCTTGCATATTGGTGGCTACCATCTTTTACTTCAAGATTACTAATATTGTTTATAAAAAGATTAAAGTTTACAATCACTTTAAATGTAAACGGATGCAAAGGACAGAAGAGAACCCTTTGCAGGTCCTGGGCTCATCTTGAAAATCCTTAAGGATTGACCCATCTATGTACCCAGTACCTTCCTCTAGAATCCCAGTACCTTCCACAAATACAATTGAAACAGAATCCTCCTAAAGAAGTATCAGAAGCTGTGTCCTTTAATTTCAAATTGGAGCACATACATGCTCTATTGCAGGAAGTTTTACTAGCCTTTCTTTTTTTGACCCTTAACCTAAGGACACACAATTTTTAGATTAATAAGTTTTCTAAGGAAGCCCCTAAAAAGGCATCTACCTTCCACGTTCCTGGTGCAGTTTCTGAGCTAATTAGTAAAGAATGGAACAAACCAAGCATACCCTTGGTTCACTCAAAAGCATGTTCCGTTTACCCTCTGAAGAACTGGAGATATGGGAGCCTATTCCAAAGGTGGACGGTGTCACCTCCACTTTGGCTAAGCGGACTACCATTTCTTTAGAGGGAAGTACCACTTAAGGATCTGATGCGCAGAAAACATTAAGGTTTATTCAGCAGATCCTTTACGCTGGCAGTTTATATGCTTTGTCCAGATGTTACGGTTACTTACATATCTGAAGCTACTGCAGAATGGTGTGACAGGATCTCTGACCTTATTTCCCAAGATGTTTCTCTTGATGAAATTGAGGATTGCTTCACTTTAATTTGTAATGCAGCTGTTGAAATAATTAGCATTTAATGCAAAAAGTGCTGCTATGACTGTTCTGGCTAGGAGTGTCTTATGGTCATGGTCTGCTGATATAGTATTTAAAAGCAGACCTATTTCACTCCCGTTTGAGGGAAGGAAATTACTTGGACTGAATGCTCTTATTGCTACAATTATGGGAGGTTAAGGAGCCTTTCTGCCAAAAGACAGAAAAGCTAAGGTTAGAGTTAAGTCCACTGGAAGGTTTTCACTCTTTTCATCATTCCAAGACGTAAAGATCCTTCTCTTCAGTGTCTCAATAATCAAGCACCTACAAAATTATAAGAAATCCTGGTTCCTCTTGGTCTAAGTTCAAACAGACAAAAAAAATATTGGTGGGGGTCAGCAGACTGAACCTTTTCCGTGCAATCTCCAGGGCTCTCCAGAGTGGCAGTGGCTTTCATGGGCAGAACGTCATCATTGCATGATTTCAGCAATTCAGATTCTGTGTGTGGACAATTAGGAAGCAGAATTTTAGTCGTCAGTACCTTCACCCTGGTGAATGGTCCTTGAATCAGTAGGTATTCGACCAGATTGTGAATCGTTGGGGGAGGCCAGACATAGACCTCATGGCCTCTCACCTTGAATTAGAAGCTACCTCAGTATAGTGGGAGATCTTGAGATCCACAAGCGACTCTAATAGATGCACTAGTGAATCCCTGGTCATTCATTCTGATTGACCTTTTTCCACCTTTTGTTTTACTATCCAGGATAATAGCCAGGATAAACAGTAAAGGGCCTTACTGCTCTTGCATGGTCTCATAGGATTTGGGCCCTGGTATTCAAAGATTCTCCAGCTTGGAGAGAAATTGAAGTTCACAAGGGCTGAACTCACTGAATACTCAAAAGAAAAAAGGGCAGAAATCTCTCCAGCACTGTGAGATCTCATATCTATATATGAAGGAGAGACAAGCCCAGTACAATACAGCACTGCGTGATATGAGAATTTTGTTACACTTTTGTGTTACTTTAACAAATTAGGATCTTACTTTGTATATTTCTGTTTTTATATACAAATTGCATTGCACCTTGAATATGCTGCTTTGCAAGCTAAAACTCACACTTTCAGAAAGTGGGAGGGGGAGGCTAATTCCTTGGGCTGAACAGGTGAGTTCCCATGGTGTCTGAAGCTTTACCACCAGTCTTGTGAAATTTTCTAAGCATTTTAAACAAGCTGGTCTCACTGATTTGTCTTACCAGCAGTATGCAGGTGAAGTAAGTTCAAATAAGTCTATTCAAATGCTATCAATGGAGACAGCACACATCCACCTGGGGCACGGATACAGCAGGGACTGCCAATCCCAGTATCCACAATGAAAGACAATGGAATCCAGCCTCTTGTCAAAAATAATCATGACATGACCAAGAGCCCACTATTGGGCTTGAAACGTTATCCTTTTTCCCATGATGTGGAAGCAATAAAGAGGGTTCTCTTACAAGGTGTATCCAGTCCACGAATTCATCCTTACTTGTGGGATATTCTCATTCCCTACAGGAAGTGGCAAAGAGAGCACACAGCAGAGCTGTCCATATAGCTCCCCCTCAGGCTCCGCCCCCCCAGTCATTCTCTTTGCCGCTCTAACAAGTAGCATCTCCATGGGAGGGTAAAGTGAATGTGGTGTTAGATTTGTAGTTTTTATTTCTTCAATCAAGAGTTTGTTATTTTAAAATAGTGCCGGTTTGTACTATTTACTCTGTGGCAGAAAGTGATGAAGATTTCTGCTGAGAGGAAAACGATTTTAGCATGTTGTAACTAAAATCCATTGCTGTTCCCACACAGGACTGGGGAGTACCAGAAAACTTCAGTTGGGGGGAACAGTTTGCAGGCTTAACTGCTATAAGGTATGTTTCAGTCATTTTATTCTAGTCAAGACTTAGTAATGCTAGAAGACTGACAAGAATCCCCATGTGGGAAAGGTAAGCCATATTCTGAAACTTAGTATAGAAGGAAGGCTTATTTAAAAGGGCTCAAAACACTGGTGGACACTGTTAAGGGGCAATCGATTATTTTATAACAACAATCTGATCTTTTTACAAGTTTTTATTACATTGGGAACGTTTTATGGGTTTTTTTTCCCACATGGCATATATTTAGACACCTATTTAGGCTTGTGAAGGCCCCACAACTCCAGAGTGGAGAGGGAGGGGGCCTAAATTTCGCGCCAATTGTTTTTGCAGACAGCTTCATGCAGCTTCACGTGGAGGGTCCAAAGATTACTTGAGGACTTCATAGAGGCTTATTTCCGATCACAACTAATCCCCAAGGAAGGTAGGGCCACAGCAGATTGCTGTGGCATGGTGCTGTAGTTTGCTAACCGGTTGCCAGCTTTACTTTGCTCCGGTTTGGCCATCAAGGGGTTAATTGACTTGAAATTCACTGTGCAATCATTTCAAAGCATTAGGATCATACAGTGAAAATTTCATAAAGATTGGGTTATTTTTTGAGATTTAGTAAAAAAGTGTGCGCTTTTTATTATTTAAAGTACTGTTTTTTAAAAAATTGTTTTTTTCTGTATTTGAGTGCTGTCTAAGTCTGTTTAACATGTCTGAGCCTACAGATAGACGTTGCTCTATGTGTTTAGTAGCCAAGGTGGAACCCCCTTTACATTTGTGTTTTAAGTGTGCTAATGTGTCTAAGCATTTTAAAGATCACGGTGTTTCACTTATAAATGTATCCCAAGATGATTCTTTAACGGAAGGTAATGAGGATAGCCCACCTTCCTCTCCCCATGTGTCGACACCAGTTACGCCCGCGCAAGCGATGCCTAGTACCTCTAGCGCATTGGCCCCTATTACATTACAACAATTAGCAGCAGTCATGGATAATTCCCTTGCGGCATTTTTATCCAAACTGCCAGTTTTTCCTAAAAAGCGTGATAGCTCGGTCTTAAGAACAGAGTATAAGCAATCAGAAGCTTTGGAGGATTTATCTGTTGTACCCTCACAACGCTCTGAAGGGACGGTGAGGGATGTGTTGTCCAAGGGAGAAATTTCTGACACAGGAAAGGTTTCTCAACGGGCAGAATCAGATTCCTTAGCGTTTAAATTTAAGCTGGAACACCTCCGCGTGCTGCTTAAGGAGGTATTAGCTACGCTGGATGATTGCGACCCCATGGTGGTCCCAGAGAAATTGTGTAAAATGGACAGATATCTAGAAGTCCCTGTATACACTGATGCGTTTCCGATCCCGAAGAGGGTGGCAGATATTGTGGATAGGGAGTGGGAGAGACCAGGTGTACCCTTTGTTCCCCCCCCCCCCCCTATCTTTAAGAAAATGTTCCCCATAACCGATCCCAGGCGGGACGCATGGCAGACGGTCCCTAAGGTAGAGGGGGCAGTTTCAACGCTAGCCAAGCGCACAACCATACCAATTAAAGACAGTTGTGCTTTCAAAGATCCTATGGATAAAAAAATTAGAAGGTTTACTAAAGAAAATCTTTGTCCAACAGGGTTTCCTTCTCCAACCTATTGCCTGCATTATTCCTGTAACTACTGCAGCGGCTTTCTGGTTTGAGGCGCTGGAGGAGTCGCTCCAGACGGAGACCTCATATGATGAAATTATAGATAGAATTAAGGCTCTAAAGCTGGCTAATTCTTTTATCACAGATGCCGCTTTCCAATTAGCTAAGTTAGCGGCGAAAAATTCTGGTTTTGCCATCATGGCGCGCAGAACGCTTTGGCTTAAATCATGGTCGGCCGATGTGTCATCTAAGACTAAGTTATTGAATATTCCCTTCAAGGGAAAGACCCTTTTCGGGCCCGAATTGAAAGAGATTATTTCGGATATCACTGGGGGAAAGGGCCATGCCCTCCCGCAAGATAGGCCTTTTAAGGCTAAAAACAAGGCTAATTTTCGTTCCTTTCGCAACTTCAGGAGCGGTCCTGCTTCAACCTCTGCGACCGCAAAGCAAGAGGGTAACTCCCCACAGCCCAAGGAAACCTGGAAGCCTATGCAGGGCTGGAACAAGGGTAAACAGGCCAAGAAAACTGCAGCTGCTACTAAGACAGCATGAAGGGGTAGCCCCCGATCCGGGACCGGATCTGGTAGAGGGCAGACTCTCTCTCTTTGCTCAGGCTTGGGCAAGAGATGTTCACGATCCCTGGGCATTAGAGATAGTTGCTCAGGAATACCTTCTAGAATTCAAGGACTCTCCTCCAAGGGGAAGGTTCCACATTTCTCGTCTGTCTTCCGACATGACAAAGAAAGAGGCATTCTTACGCTGTGTAGAAGATCTAATCAAGATGGGAGTGATATATCCAGTCCCAACTACAGAACAAGGACTGGGTTTTTACTCAAACCTGTTTGTGGTTCCCAAAAAGGAAGGAACTTTCAGACCAATCCTGGATCTAAAAATTCTAAACAAATTCCTCAGAGTTCCATCCTTCAAGATGGAGACCATTCGGACAATCTTACCGATGATCCAGGAAGGTCAATACATGACTACCGTGGATCTAAAGGATGCCTTCATATTCCTATCCACAAAGATCACCATCAGTTCCTAAGGTTCGCTTTTCTGGACAAGCATTACCAGTTCGTGGCCCTTCCCTTCGGGTTGGCCACCGCCCCAAGAATTTTCACAAAGGTGCTAGGGTCCCTTCTGGCAGTCCTAAGGCCGCGGGGCATTGCAGTAGCACCCTATCTGGACGACATCTTAATACAGGCGTCGTCTTTTCCCAGAGCCAAGGCTCATACGGATATTGTTCTGGCCTTCCTAAGGTCTCACGGGTGGAAGGTGAACACCGAAAAAAGTTCTCTGTCCCCCCTCACAAGGGTTCCCTTCCTGGGAACACTAATAGACTCGGTAGAAATGAAAATATTTCTGACGGAGGTCAGAAGGTTAAAGCTTCTAAGCACTTGCCGAGCTCTTCATTCCATTCCTCGGCCATCTGTAGCTCAGTGCATGGAGGTTATCGGATTAATGGTGGCAGCAATGGACGTAGTCCCTTTTGCTCAAATTCATCTCAGGCCACTGCAATTGTGCATGCTCAAACAGTGGAATGGGGATTATGCAGATTTGTCTCCTCAAATCCAACTGGACCAGAAAACCAGAGATTCTCTTCTCTGGTGGTTGTCTCAGGATCACCTGTCACAGGGAATGTGCTTCCGCAGACCGGAGTGGATCATTGTAACGACCGATGCCAGCTTGTTAGGCTGGGGCGCGGTCTGGGGATCCCTGAAAGCTCAGGGCCTTTGGTCTCGGGAAGAGTCTCTTCTCCCGATAAACATTTTGGAACTGAGAGCGATATTCAACACGCTCCAGGCATGGCCTCAACTAGCGGCGGCCAAATTCATGAGATTCCAGTCGGACAACATCACGACTGTAGCATACATAAATCATCAGGGAGGAACAAAGAGTTCCTTAGCGATGAAGGAAGTAACCAAGATAATCAGATGGGCGGAGGATCACTCTTGACATCTATCTGCAATTCACATCCCAGGAGTAGACAACTGGGAAGCGGATTTCCTAAGTCGTCAGACTTTTCACCCGGGGGAGTGGGAACTCCACCCGGAGGTATTTGCTCAGGTGACTCAGCTATGGGGCTTTCCAGAGTTGGATCTGATGGCGTCCCGTCAGAACGCCAAACTTCCTCTTTACGGATCCAGGTCCAGGGACCCCAAGGCGGCATTGATAGATGCTCTAGTAGCGCCTTGGTCCTTCAAGCTGGCCTATGTCTTTCCACCGTTTCCTCTTCTCCCTCGGCTGGTAGCCAGAATCAAACAGGAGAAGGCCTCAGTAATTCTGATAGCGCCTGCGTGGCCACACAGGACTTGGTATGCAGACCTAGTGGACATGTCTTCTGTCCTACCATGGACACTGGCAATGAGGCAGGATCTTCTAATTCAGGGTCCATTCAAGCATCCAAATCTAGTTTCTCTGCAGCTGACTGCTTGGAGATTGAACGCTTAATTTTATCCAAGAGTGGGTTCTCTGAATCAGTCATAGAAACTCTGATCCAAGCTAGAAAACCTGTCACTAGGAAAATTTACCAGAAGATATGGCGAAAATATCTTTGTTGGTGTGAATCCAAGGGTTACTCGTGGAGTAAAATTAGGATTCCAAGAATATTGTCTTTTCTCCAAGAAGGATTGGAGAAAGGTTTATCAGCTAGCTCCTTAAAGGGGCAGATATCCGCTCTTTCGATCCTTTTACACAGCAGCAGTACCAGATGTTCAAGCGTTTGTACAGGCGTTAGTCAGAATCAAGCCTGTCTATAAACCTGTGGCTCCTCCATGGAGTCTAAATTTAGTTCTTTCAGTTCTTCAAGGGGTTCCGTTTGAACCTTTACATTCCATAGATATTAAGTTATTATCTTGGAAAGTTTTGTTTTTGGTAGCTATAGCTTCTGCTCGAAGAGTTTCAGAATTGTCTGCTTTGCAGTGTAATTCACCCTATCTGGTGTTCCATGCAGATAAGGTGGTTTTGCGTACCAAACCTGGGTTTCTTCCTAAAGTGGTTTCTAATAAGAACATTAACCAGGAAATCATTGTTCCTTCTCTGTGTCCTAAACCAGCTTCTAAGAAGGAACGGCTTTTGCACAATCTTGATGTGGTTCGTACTTTGAAATTCTATTTACAAGCAACTAAGGATTTCAGACAAACATCATCTTTGTTTGTTGTCTATGCGGGTAAGAGGAGAGGTCAAAAAGCTACGGCTACCTCTCTTTCCTTCTGGTTGAAAAGCATCATCCGATTGGCTTATGAGACTGTTGGACAGCAGCCTCCTGAACGAATTACAGCTCATTCCACCAGAGCTGTGGCTTCCACTTGGGCCTTCAAGAATGAGGCTTCTGTTGAACAGATTTTTAAGGCAGCGACGTGGTCTTCACTGCATACTTTTGACAAATTTTACAAATTCGATACTTTTGCTTCTTTGGAGGCTATTTTTGGGAGAAAGGTTTTGCAAGCAGTGGTGCCTTCTGTTTAGGTGACCTGACTTGTTCCCTCCCTTCATCCGTGTCCTAAAGCTTTGGTATTGGTATCCCACAAGTAAGGATGAATCCGTGGACTGGATACACCTTGTAAGAGAAAACAGAATTTATGCTTACCTGATAAATTACTTTCTCTTACGGTGTATCCAGTCCACGGCCCGCCCTGGCATTTAAGTCAGGATAAAAAATTTTTTGTTTAAAACTACAGTCACCACTGCACCCTATGGTTTCTCCTTTTTCTCCTAACCGTCGGTCGAATGACTGGGGGGGTGGAGCCTGAGGGGGAGCTATATGGACAGCTCTGCTGTGTGCTCTCTTTGCCACTTCTTGTAGGGAATGAGAATATCCCACAAGTAAGGATGAATCCGTGGACTGGATACACCGTAAGAGAAAGTAATTTATCAGGTAAGCATAAATTCTGTTTTTATCATTATTTTTGACAGTAGGCTGGATTCCATTGTTTTTCAAATAAGTCTATTGGGAATTTTGAGCAAACAGAAAAGTAATATATACTAAAATAGGCAAAAGCAAATTAAATTGTAGTGAAAACATTTCTGTTTAATTTTAAATTGATGCAAACGGTGCCTTTATATCAGCCTCAGAAGTTCTCCAGTTACCTTCTCTCTCCCATGTATCCCAGAGAGCTTCATTGCTTTCTATGGAAGGCATCTCTTATCTTTCTGGGATTTCCAGGTTCCTCCCCTTTTTCTTAGAAAATTTAGTGAGTTCTGCCCCAAAAACCTTACAAAGAGATTATTTAATAACTTAGATGTAGTAAGGGCACTGACATTTTATCTTTAAGCCACTAAGTAATTCATAAATTCTTCCTTGGTTATCCATTTCTTAGTTTCGCGCGAGGGACAGAAAGCTACTACTCACCTTAGCAGCTTGGCTTAAAGCTTTGATTTGCATAGCATACTTAGTAGTGGGTAAGTCTTCCACTTAACGAATTACTACTCATTCTACCGGAGTAGTCGCCACCTCTTTGGCTTTTGGAAAGAAAGCTTCCTTTGAACAGATTTGCAAGGCAGCTACTTGGTCATTTTTATATACCTTTACTTTTGGTAGGAAAGTTCTGCATTTAGCAGTTCCACTTTAGTACCTCTACCTACCTGCCTTAACTGTTTTTCATGCCCTATTTCATGGTGGTCTTGTGGACCTCACAGCTTGGGTATAGGATCCCACATGGTTCATGGACTCTTATCTTATGAAAGAAAAACATAATTTATGTAAGAACTTACCTGATAAATTCATTTCTTTCATATTAGCAAGAGTCCATGAGCTAGTGACGTATGGGATATACATTCCTACCAGGAGGGGCAAAGTTTCCCAAACCTCAAAATGCCTATAAATACACCCCTCACCACACCCACAAATCAGTTTAACGAATAGCCAAGAAGTGGGGTGATAAGAAAAAGTGCGAAAGCATAAAAAATAAGGAATTGGAATAATTGTGCTTTATACAAAATCATACCACCACAAAAAAGGGCGGGCCTCATGGACTCTTGCTAATATGAAAGAAATGAATTTATCAGGTAAGTTCTTACATAAATTATGTTTTCTTTCATGTAAT
Organism: Bombina bombina; assembly: GCF_027579735.1. Lineage (NCBI taxonomy): Eukaryota > Metazoa > Chordata > Amphibia > Anura > Bombinatoridae > Bombina > Bombina bombina. The sequence continues at coordinate 701,898,400 of NC_069503.1, forward strand.
TAGCAAGAGTCCATGAGCTAGTGACGTATGGGATAATGACTACCCAAGATGTGGATCTTTCCACGCAAGAGTCACTAGAGAGGGAGGGATAAAAATAAAGACAGCCAATTCCTGCTGAAAATAATCCACACCCAAAATAAAGTTTAATGAAAACATAAGCAGAAGATTCAAACTGAAACCGCTGCCTGAAGTACTTTTCTACCAAAAACTGCTTCAGAAGAAGAAAACACATCAAAATGGTAGAATTTAGTAAAAGTATGCAAAGAGGACCAAGTTGCTGCTTTGCAAATCTGATCAACTGAAGCTTCATTCCTAAACGCCCAGGAAGTAGAAACTGACCTAGTAGAATGAGCTGTAATCCTTTGAGGCGGAGTCTTACCCGACTCAACATAGGCATGATGAATTAAAGATTTCAACCAGGATGCCAAAGAAATGGCAGAAACTTTCTGGCCTTTTCTAGAACCGGAAAAGATGACAAATAGACTAGAAGTCTTTCGGAAAGACTTAGTAGCTTCAACATAATATTTCAAAGCTCTAACAACATCCAAAGAATGCAACGATCTCTCCTTAGAATTCTTAGGATTAGGACATAATGAAGGAACCACAATTTCTCTACTAATGTTGTTGGAATTCACAACCTTAGGTAAAAATTCAAAAGAAGTTCGCAACACCGCCTTATCCTGATGAAAAATCAGAAAAGGAGACTCACAAGAAAGAGCAGATAATTCCGAGACTCTTCTGGCAGAAGAGATGGCCAAAAGGAACAAAACTTTCCAAGAAAGTAATTTAATGTCCAATGAATGCATAGGTTCAAAAGGAGGAGCTTGAAGAGCCCCCAGAACCAAATTCAAACTCCAAGGAGGAGAAATTGACTTAATGACAGGTTTTATACGAACCAAAGCTTGTACAAAACAATGAATATCAGGAAGATTAGCAATCTTTCTGTGAAAAAGAACAGAAAGAGCAGAGATTTGACCTTTCACGGAACTTGCGGACAAACCTTTATCTAAACCATCCTGAAGAAACTGTAAAATTCTCGGAATTCTAAAAGAATGCCAAGAAAAATGATGAGAAAGACACCAAGAAATATAAGTCTTCCAGACTCTATAATATATCTCTCTAGATACAGATTTACGAGCCTGTAACATAGTATTAATCACAGAGTCAGAGAAACCTCTTTGACCAAGAATCAAGCGTTCAATCTCCATACCTTTAAATTTAAGGATTTGAGATCCTGATGGAAAAAAGGACCTTGCGACAGAAGGTCTGGCCTTAACGGAAGAGTCCACGGTTGGCAAGAGGCCATCCGGACAAGATCCGCATACCAAAACCTGTGAGGCCATGCCGGAGCTACCAGCAGAACAAACGAGCATTCCTTCAGAATCTTGGAGATTACTCTTGAAAGAAGAACTAGAGGCGGAAAGATATAGGCAGGATGATACTTCCAAGGAAGTGATAATGCATCCACTGCCTCCGCCTGAGGATCCCGGGATCTGGACAGATACCTGGGAAGTTTCTTATTTAGATGAGAAGCCATCAGATCTATTTCTGGAAGTTCCCACATTTGAACAATCTGAAAAAATACCTCTGGGTGAAGAGACCATTCGCCCGGATGCAACGTTTGGTGACTGAGATAATCCGCTTCCCAATTGTCTATACCTGGGATATGAACCGCAGAGATTAGACAGGAGCTGGATTCCGCCCAAACCAGAATTCGAGATACTTCTTTCATAGCCAGAGGACTGTGAGTCCCTCCTTGATGATTGATGTATGCCACAGTTGTGACATTGTCTGTCTGAAAACAAATGAACGATTCTCTCTTCAGAAGAGGCCAAGACTGAAGAGCTCTGAAAATTGCACGGAGTTCCAAAATATTGATCGGTAATCTCACCTCCTGAGATTCCCAAACCCCTTGTGCCGTCAGATATCCCCACACAGCTCCCCAACCTGTAAGACTTGCATCTGTTGAAATTACAGTCCAGGTCGGAAGAACAAAAGAAGCCCCCTGAATTAAACGATGGTGATCTGTCCACCACGTCAGAGAGTGTCGTACAATCGGTTTTAAAGATATTAATTGAGATATCTTTGTGTAATCCCTGCACCATTGATTCAGCATACAGAGCTGAAGAGGTCGCATGTGAAAACGAGCAAAGGGGATCGCGTCCGATGCAGCAGTCATAAGACCTAGAATTTCCATGCATAAGGCTACCGAAGGGAATGATTGTGACTGAAGGTTTCGACAAGCTGAAATCAATTTTAGACGTCTCTTGTCTGTCAAAGACAGAGTCATGGACACTGAATCTATCTGGAAACCCAAAAAGGTTACCCTTGTCTGAGGAATCAATGAACTTTTTAGTGAATTGATCCTCCAACCATGATCTTGAAGAAACAACACAAGTTGATTCGTATGAGATTCTGCTAAATGTAAAGACTGAGCAAGTACCAAGATATCGTCCAAATAAGGAAATACCACAATACCCTGTTCTCTGATTACAGACAAAAGGGCACCGAGAACCTTTGTAAAAATTCTTGGAGCTGTAGCTAGGCCAAACGGCAGAGCCACAAACTGGTAATGCTTGTCCAGGAAAGAGAATCTCAGGAACTGATAGTGAGCTGGATGAATCGGAATATGCAGATATGCATCCTGTAAATCTATTGTAGACATATAATGCCCTTGCTGAACAAAAGGCAAGATAGTCCTTACAGTTACCATTTTGAATGTTGGTATCCTTACATAATGATTCAATATTTTTAGATCCAGAACTGGTCTGAAGGAATTCTCCTTCTTTGGTACAATGAAGAGATTCGAATAAAACCCCAGCCCCTGTTCCAGAATTGGAACTGGCATAATTACTCCAGCCGACTCTAGATCTGAAACACATTTCAGAAATGCTTGAGCTTTCACTGGGTTTACTGGGACACGGGAAAGAAAAAATCTCTTTGCAGGAGGTCTTATCTTGAAACCAATTCTGTACCCTTCTGAAACAATGTTCTGAATCCAAAGATTGTGAACAGAATTGATCCAAATTTCTTTGAAAAAACGTAACCTGCCCCCTACCAGCTGAGCTGGAATGAGGGCCGCACCTTCATGTGGACTTAGAAGCTGGCTTTGCTTTTCTAGAAGGCTTGGATTTATTCCAGACTGGAGATGGTTTCCAAACTGAAACTGCTCCTGAGGATGAAGGATCAGGCTTTTGTTCTTTGTTGAAACGAAAGGAACGAAAACGATTATTAGCCCTGTTTTTACCCTTAGATTTTTTATCCTGTGGTAAAAAAGTTCCTTTCCCACCAGTAACAGTTGAGATAATAGAATCCAACTGAGAACCAAATAATTTATTACCCTGGAAAGAAAGGGAAAGTAGAGTCGATTTAGAAGACATATCAGCATTCCAAGTTTTAAGCCATAAAGCTCTTCTAGCTAAAATAGCTAGAGACATAAACCTGACATCAACTCTGATAATATCAAAAATGGCATCACAGATAAAATTATTAGCATGTTGAAGAAGAATAATAATATTATGAGAATCATGATCTGTTACTTGTTGCGCTAAAGTTTCCAACCAAAAAGTTGAAGCTGCAGCAACATCAGCCAATGATATAGCAGGTCTAAGAAGATTACCTGAACACAGATAAGCTTTTCTTAGAAAGGATTCAATTTTCCTATCTAAAGGATCCTTAAACGAAGTACCATCTGCCGTAGGAATAGTAGTACGTTTAGCAAGGGTAGAAATAGCCCCATCAACTTTAGGGATTTTGTCCCAAAATTCTAATCTGTCGGATGGCACAGGATATAATTGCTTAAAACGTTTAGAAGGAGTAAATGAATTACCCAAATTATTCCATTCTCTGGAAATTACTTCAGAAATAGCACCAGGAACAGGAAAAACTTCTGGAATAACCACAGGAGATTTAAAGACCTTATCTAAACGTTTAGATTTAGTATCAAGAGGACCAGAATCTTCAATTTCTAAAGCAATTAGTACTTCTTTAAGTAAAGAACGAATAAATTCCATTTTAAATAAATATGAAGATTTATCAGCATCAACCTCTGAGACAGAATCCTCTGAACCAGAAGAGTCATTAGAATCAGAATGATGATGTTCATTTAAAAATTCATCTGTATAAAGAGAAGTTTTAAAAGATTTTTTATGTTTACTAGAAGGAGGAATAACAGACATAGCCTTCTTGATGGATTCAGAAACAAAATCTCTTATGTTATCAGGAACACTCTGAACATTAGATGTTGATGGAACTGCAACAGGTAATGGTACTTTACTAAAGGAAATATTATCTGCATTAAAAAGTTTGTCATGACAATTAATACAAACAACAGCTGGAGGAACAGCTACCAAAAGTTTACAGCAGATACACTTAGCTTTGGTAGATCCAGCACCAGACAGCGATTTTCCTGAAGTATCTTCTTACTCAGATGCAACGTGAGACATCTTGCAATATGTAAGAGAAAAAACAACATATAAAGCAAAATTGATCAAATTCCTTAAATGACAGTTTCAGGAATGGGAAAAAATGCCAAAGAACAAGCTTCTAGCAACCAGAAGCAATGAAAAATGAGACTTAAATAATGTGGAGACAAAAGTGACGCCCATATTTTTTTAGCGCCAAATAAGACGCCCACATTATTTGGCGCCTAAATGCTTTTGGCGCCAAAAATGACGCCACATCCGGAACGCCGACATCTTTGGCGCAAAAGAACGTCAAAAAAATGACGCAACTTCCGGCGACACGTATGACGCCGGAAACAGAAAAGATTTTTTGCGCCAAAAAAGTCCGCGCCAAGAATGACGCAATAAAATGAAGCATTTTCAGCCCCCGCGAGCCTAACAGCCCACAGGAAAAAAGTCAAATTGATAAGGTAAGAAAAATGATTGATTCAAATGCATTATCCCAAATATGAAACTGACTGTCTGAAAATAAGGAATGTTGAACATCCTGAGTCAAGGCAAATAAATGTTTGAATACATATATTTAGAACTTTATATAAAAGTGCCCAACCATAGCTTAGAGTGTCACAGAAAATAAGACTTACTTACCCCAGGACACTCATCTACATGTTTGTAGAAAGCCAAACCAGTACTGAAACGAAAATCAGCAGAGGTAATGGTACACATATATAAGAGTATATCGTCGATCTGAAAAGGGAGGTAAGAGATGAATCTCTACGACCGATAACAGAGAACCTATGACATAGACCCCGTAGAAGGAGATAATTGAATTCAAACAGGCAATACTCTCCTCACATCCCTCTGACATTCACTGCACGCTGAGAGGAAAACCGGGCTCCAACCTGCTGCGGAGCGCATATCAACGTAGAATCTAGCACAAACTTACTTCACCACCTCCATAGGAGGCAAAGTTTGTAAAACTGATTTGTGGGTGTGGTGAGGGGTGTATTTATAGGCATTTTGAGGTTTGGGAAACTTTGCCCCTCCTGGTAGGAATGTATATCCCATACGTCACTAGCTCATGGACTCTTGCTAATTACATGAAAGAAACAAAATTTATGCTTACATGATAAATGTGTTTCTTTTATGATGGTGATAGTCCACAAGACCCACCCTAGTTGGCAGTAGTACCAGTTTGCACTCCTTTTACACTGCTTTTCCTTTCTTATTTTCTCCTTTCTTTTGACCATATGTATGAATAAGGAATTATGGGAAAATTACATTGAATAAAGCTCTGTTGTGTGGGGTGTTTTGCCTCCTCCTGTAGGATCAAACTTTAATCCCTCATGTGATGGCTTGTGACCTCTCACCATCATGAAAGAAATTAATTTATCCAATCAGTTTAAATTTAGTTTTTTTAATCAAAATATTATTTTATAGTAAAACATTAAAGCCTCACAACTAAATGATTACTTATGACACCACAACAATTAATTTCCCCTCCTGAGCTGGACACAGACCAACTATTAGAGGCTACACACATATTCCACTAGTGGTTGGTTTACCAACCTGTATTTAACTAGGGATCACCAGTGCATTTCCATCCCATAGCTGACTTTAACCCCCACAAAGGGGTTAAACACACAGAACAGTTTTCTTAGTGTACTATTGGTTGCATATAACTAATGCCTCACAGCATTTTCTTATTGCACTTTTATGTTTATTTAACCCCTTGTGTACACAATCCTTCCTAGATTCTTTTTCATGGCCATACATATCATGGTTACATACTGATTTCATATGCTGTACTTATCTACCATTGCTGGATGTTTAATTTTTATGCTCACTAACCTTCCTGTAAATTTCTTATTCTATTCTCAGGTTTCTACCATACCGAGCTTGACCTCCTGTTCTGTCTCCACATTTTTTGATGTATAACTCACCCTGTTATTTTGTTCATTATTAAGCCATGCAGATTTCATGTTTGTGTTACACTTGCTTTTACCTTTTGCTAATTGTGGTTCGGGAACATTGTTCTTTGATCCTTTTTGAATGCTGGTTTTAATGTGCTGCCAAGACTTCTCCTTTTCTTTGGACTGTGCATTGTTTATGTGGATTCTAGAGCAACTTCCTGTGGTTTTCATTGAATGTCCTGCGCTCAGCTTTTTAATTCATGTTTTCAACATTTTTTAATAGGAAAGAAAAAAGATGGTCAAAGAAGCACAGAGGGAGAAGAGGAAAAACAAAATCCCTAAACATGTAAAGAAAAGGAAAGAGAAGACGGCAAAAACTAAGAAAGGCAAATAGAATGTATCTTAGATTAAGATCCATAAATTGCCTGTACATCAAACAATGTGACTGTCTGTGCAATGTGTATAATTAATTGTCTATTCATCTTGCAGATGAATTAGTAACCTTACACTATGTGTAGAGACATGTAATACACAGAGAGAGGTTTCTTTGCTGAGCAATTAGTGCAATATGTCAATAACCTAAAGAAATCTGTAATCAGATTCTGCACATTTTATCCACTTGCTCCTATATGTGATGCAGAAAAAGTCATGCTCGATAATAATGTGTGTAATGCTATGATTGCATAGAATTATGTGTTTAACCCCTGCAAAGTTGTTAAACATATAGGGCCAGATACGAGTGGACCGGTGTTTAACGCTCCTGCTTGCACGCCAACTCGGCTAGAAGTAAGCTTTTTGCGCACATCGGGTAGCACTTGTATTACAAATTGAAAGTAAAAAGTTTTCACTTATGCCTTTTTTTTCCTAACACCCGAGACCTCATAACTTTGAGCCCTTATAACTTTTTTCTGCAATATTTTTTTAAATAATTTTTATTAGATAGTGTTATTAAGTGTTAAGTGTAACAGTACTTTTTAAATGTATTTTAGATGTGTTTTGTGCCACATTTTTTGTTTTGAGAAACAGTTAACCAGAGCTCTGAGGTAGCGCTAACGCCACGCACATTAAATTCAATTGCGCTCAAGTGATCGTGTTTACTTTCAACTTGTAACACAAAAGCTACATCCGATGCACACAAACAGCTCTGATAAACCCGATTATCACTCGTACATAACTGTTAGTGCACCACTCGTAATCTGGCCCATAGTAAGTCAGTTACAGAGCTACTGGTTGTGAGCTGGACATGGCAAGGAAATGGTGAGTATACACATATGCCATCACCTGATTAGCACACTGGCTGTGTTCATCTCTGGACCAAAAGTGCATTGCGGCTCCATACCTGACTTTAATTATGTGTTTAACCCCTTTGCAGACGTTAAACGCAAGTTGTGCAAGTATTGGTACAATAACAAAGTGTTCTAGCTCATTAGAACACTTTATTGTTGCTCTTTTGTGTCCCTTTAACTCAAGAAATCCTGGGTTTGCAAATCTTTGAAATATCGGATCCATTTATATTTAGCTATCACTTGTGCATTAATATCCTCTGGTATGCACACATTCTAACTTATCATGTTATAAACATTTGCATTAAAATAACAAAACATTCTTTCTAAGTTTATTCTTACATAGAATTAGAAGAACATAAATTCTGATAGCAGCTTATCCAGCCTGGTCGTGTGTGATGCTAAAGTATAAGCTTTCAGGATAGCCTTATGCACATCCCAGGTATTTACCATCTCTACTGGAAATCAAATAACCCTTTCTGTAAAAAAGTGCTTTCACAAATTACTCCTAAACCTGCTACCCTCCAAATGGTGAACATGATACTTGTCGTGGATTTTTTTATGTGACAATATTAACCCATAGCTTTATTTAATCCTTCAATATACATAAAGGTTTCTATCATGTCACCTCCCTCTCTACTGTCCTCTTAAACTATATACGCAGCATTTCATGTAAATTTGCTTTTAGACCAGATACCCTTTATTTGAACAATATCTAGTTTCAGAACATTAAAACAATCTTTACATAATCAAATATTGTAAACTTAGTAGTGCTGATAATAGGCGCAGAGCCCAATAGGTAAATAGAATCTGCACTGGATTTTTGTATAGCTTTATTATATTGTAGGACCAAAGTCTCTTCAGCAGACAAACAGAACAAAGCAAACACATACTTGTGACTCACACTGTCATGAATGCTAAAACTATGAGTAGCAGCATGGGCCCTTTCCGACTCGATGACATCATGTGGCTCTACAGGTTGGCATAAGAACCTCAACATTAGCATAAAACAAAACATGCAGATATCAAACTAATATAAATCAATGTTAACCCGCATCTAACCCCTCTTTCTAGAAAATGTATTAACCCTAAAATGTTTTCAATTCTGACAGCACATCATTGGCTATGTCATTTCAGGTATCTAGGATAATTAATAACAAGCAATTGATTTCATGAAAACAATAATCATAGAGTACTTTAACATAGTATTTTACATATAAGTTGAAGCTACAGAGAGTTTGACTTTCATTTTAAAAACACTTTTTTGTTTTGCTATATGTCAAATGCTCCTCTAACAGCTAAAGCGAGATATCACCCAGCAGTAATAATGTTACATGCTTTTCTATGGCCAATACTGCAGAATTGCAATGCAAATGAAAGATGATGATTTTGGCAGGAAAAAAACAGCTATTTTAAATGACAAAGGTAAAGGAGCCATTTATAAAATATATTATAATCTTCAATAGGAAAAATTAATAATTGGGAACTCATTAAAGGGGAGTACATTTTTACAGCACCATGTCCATTTAAACTGCAAAGTTTTATGAGCAGCCAATGCATTCCAGTTTCTCTAAAACAGGGGTGTCCAAACTTTGCTCTCCAGAGGTTTTGGAACTACATTTCTGATGATGCTCAGCCAGCATTTTATCTAGCTGAGCATCATGGGAAATGTAGTTCCAAAACCTCTGGAGAGCAAAGTTTGGACACCCCTGCTCTAAAACCTTCCACCACATTTATTTTTCACTGCCTAGTCAGCAATTAAAGTAATCCTCTGTTCTTCCAATCACTTTGCCAATGTTTTCAGTACCTGGTTTGTATGATATAAATTATTTTAAAGCATAGTAAATAAACTCTAGTGCCGAATGTACATTCTGTGCCCTTCAATTATAAGTTGCCCCAGTATTTGTACCTGCAGGGAACTCTGTATAAACATACATCATACTCATAGAATACACATGGAGTATAGCAGCAGTTTTCAGTTTCTATAAAGCATATCTTGCTTTCCGGATACTGTGTATACCACACGGGTGAAATCTATTGCTTTGACGATATTGAACATAAAAGCTCTCTTCTTACTAGGGCATCTCTCAGTAGCAGAGAGAAATAAAATTAACCGCTGTCAGAGTACCCTCAGAACTGCAAGGAAATGATCCAGAACCTTAAAGTACATGGTCTAGCCATTCAGCTGACAAGCCCCTTGGATGATTGAAAACTCACGGAGGATATAACATGTATAATTACTAACGTCCTTGCCAACCTAAGTACAGCCTTGGTAACCTGAGATATTGGGTTAAAGACATCTTGGGCAGCTCATACAAAGGAAGAAGACTTGGGCGAGTGAACTGATTGCTTCCATTATTTGCACATTCCTTAACCTATCTCATCCCCTTTTTCACCCTGACACAGCCTATTCCAAAGGTCAGCTCTCATTGTTCTTCTCTGTTGACATTGCTGTGCCATCTCACGTGCCTCTTTTTTATGTTGCGATAAGGCACTTTAGGTTGTTGGAGTCCAAAGGCAGAGATGAGTTTAGCAATAACTGAAGTCATGGCGTTACAATACAACAGGGCTTGACAAACCCAGGTGAAAAGATTCTGGCACCTAAATTTATGGGCTCTATAAATACAGGAATTCACAAGCACAGTTAAGCTGCAGCTAGTAGATTATTTTAGGAACACAGGATAGCACAATGTGGTTAAACTGCAGCTGATACAGGAACATAGGGTGGCCCACCACAAGACAAGAACAGCAGAACTTGACTAGGTTTATCTAATAGTCCACGGCTGGAATATAATTGTAAACCAGATCAGGAAACTAAAGCTACAGGAACATAGACAGTCCATGGAGGATATACTAAAGGGCTAGAGGTAAAATACTATGGTTAGGGCAAGGGACAAAACAAGCATAGTCAGACAAAAGCCAATGCTGCAAAGAAGGAAAAGATATATGGTATCAATGGCAGGGCCCAAAGTACAGGGAAGACGAGCTTTAAAGGGACATTCAACTGTACAATGTTCTCCCCTTTAATGTGTTCTCAATTGTCAAATTGATCTGCTGGAGTGTATTAAGGGCTAGATTACAAGCGCTAATTTATCTCACGCCCGCAAACGGGCAAATTTTATATATACATATACAGTCATGGCCAAAAATATTGGCATTTCGGTCAGATAAAGCACCACTTTTGCCCAGAAAATTGTTGCAATTACAAATGTTTAGGCATTCTCGTGTTTATTTCTTTTGTTTGTATTGCTATGACACAAAAAAAAGTGGAGGAAAAGAAGCCAAATCTGACACTTTCCAGGCAAAACTCGAAAAATAGACTGGACAAAATTATTGGCACCTTCTCAAAATTGTAAGAAATAATTGCATTCCAACTTTGTGATGCTCCTGTAATTTGTAATTAAACTCACCTGTATCAATTAACATGTGGTGACAATATAGAAATCACACCTGCAACCAGTTAAAATGGTGAAAAATTGACTCAACCTTTCTGTTGTGTGACTGAATATGGAGAAGAGAAAGAGCAGCATAGAATTGTCTGTGGATTTGAGAACAAAAACTGTGGAAAAGCATGGACAATCTCAAGGTTAAAAGTCCATCTCCAGAGATCTTAATGTTCCTCTGTGCACTGTGCGCAATATTGTCAAGAAGTTTACATCCCATAGCACTGTAGCTAATCTCCCTGGACGTGGACAAAAGATCGCAATGAAGGATTGTTCGAATGGTGGATAAAGAACCTCAATCAACTTCTAGACAAATTCAAGCTGACATTCAGGCACAGGGTACAAATGTTTCAGCTCGCACTATACGCCGCCATCTGAATAAAAAGGGACGCTATGGTAGGAGACCAAGGAGGACCCCACTGCTGACACAGAAACATAAAAAAGCCAGATTAGAGCTTGCCAAAACTTACCTGAGGAACCCAAAATCCTCTAAACAAAATAACAGCTTTTTGTTAAAGCCCATCATTCTACTATTTTCAGAAAAAGAAATGAGGCTTTTAAAGAAAAGAATACAGTCAAAACAGTCAAACATGGTGGAGGTTCACTGATGTTTTGTGGTTGCTTTGCTGCTCCAGGCACTGGATGTCTTGACTGTGTGCATTGCATTATGAAATCTGAAGACTACCAAATAATTCTGTGGTGCAATGTAGGGCCCAGTGTCAGAAAGTTGGGTCTCCATCAGAGGTCATGGGTCTTACAGCAGGACAATGACCCAAAGCACATGTCAAAAAGCATCGAGAAATGGTTTAAGATAAAGCACTGGAGAATACTGAATTGGCCAGGAATGAGTCCAGATCTCAATCCCAAAGAGCACCTGTGGAGAGATCTCAAAACAGCTTCCAATCTGAGAGACCTGGAGCAGTTGGCGAAAGAAGAATGGTCCAAAATTCTAGTAGATAGGTGTAAGAAACTCATTGATTACAGGAAGCAATTAATTTCAGTTATTTTTTCCAAGGGGTGTGCTACCAAATATTAAATTGAGGGTGCCAATAATTTTTTCCAGTCCATTTTTGGAGTTTTGCGTGGAATGTGTCAGATTTGGCTTTTTTTTCCTCCACTTTTGTGTGTCATACCAATACAAACAAAATAAATAAACATGAGAATGCCTAAACATTTGTAATTGCAACAATTTTCGCGGCGAAATGGTGCATTAGCTGACAGAAATGCAGGGGTGCCAATATTTTTGGCTATGACTGTATATTTCAATTTGCTGCCCATCACTGCACGGCTTACCCCCTTCGCTGCGCGAGGTTCTCATGCCATGTCTCACAGCATGAGAACAAGGCTCCCATAGGAGCCTATGGAAACGCACTCTCGTGAGCACAATGCTTCCCAGCAATTCAAACGCAAGCATTGCTGGTATTACTCAGTGGAGCGCATAAATCACAAAAGCGATATTTAGCGCTCCACTTGTAATCTGGCCCTAAATTGTTTATAAATATCTCCTTTACCTTTATATTGTCATTTGAAATAGCTACAGTTTGCCTGTTGAAACCTGCCATCTACAATGAAAATGTAAATACTACTGTATGCAAAAATTTTGTAAACAAGTGACAGCAGCTGTAATCATTCTCCCACTGGTGGGGAGAGAAAGGTACCAAAATGTTAATTTCTTTCCAATGGCATGGAGAGTTCACAAATCCATTCTAATTACTAGTGAGAATTCAACTCCTGGCCACCAGATGGAGGCAAAGAACACTCCAGCAAAGCTTTAAGTATCCTCCCACTTCCCACAATCCCCCAGTCATTCTTTGTCTTTGTACATCATAGGAGGTGTGCGAAGATGGTGCCTGAAGAAAATTAAGTATTTAATCCTTTAACCCTTTGGCTGCTAAGCCATTTCCCACCTGGGTGCTAATATTTTATTTTAATTTTTTTTTTTTTTACAGACCCCCAAGACTTACACTGTTGGAAAGGTTAGGCGATTACCTTCCCAACAGTGGGTCTTGGGGGTCTGTAGCTGCTTAGATGCCTGAGATACAGGCTTCTAAGCAGCATGCCCCCTCCTCCTATACTTAACATTGTTAAGTATAAATAAAGTTGCGCAGTGACGTCATCACGTAATTACGCGTGACGTCACCGCGCATCACGTGAAGCCCCGGCGATGCCTGTCACTCTACAGGCACGATCGCCGGGGTAGAACAGTTAGGAGCCCCCAGATCTTCCTCAAGGTGGGAGAGTGCTCATGACGGCTCTGAGCCGTCATTAGCACCAGAGTGAGAAACTCTGTGACGGCTCAGAGCCGTCATTAGCACTCAAGGGTTAATGGGTATTTTTCCTGCAAGGGTTGGGGCAATGCTGTGTCCATGTAATCCTCTTTAGTAAGAGTTATGGTGGCTATTAGCTGTTGGAGGTCGGTGAGGTAGTCCTTACTTTTACTCCAACAATTTATGCTAACCCATATATGAAAAACTAGGGGTTGTTACTCTGCTTTTCCTTTCTCTCCAGGTCCCTCTCAGAATTCGTCTGGATCTGTCAGACCGGAGATGCAGTGCCAGCCCTAGAGTTGAAGCTCCAAGGTTCCTGTCAGGATGAAGGATTTTTTTCTATCAAACCTGGGGCTGCTGAGAAAGCTTGCAAGACTGGTAAGTCCCTGGATCCCTTATTCCCTCTATGGCTTGTGGTCTAAGTGAGGGGTGTCTTCTCCAGCTAAGGGTGGAGGACTTTTACAACTCTGTTGATTTAACCCCTCAGTGGGGGCAGGCACTATGGGGTTTTCAAGAAAGGCTCTTATTAAGCTAGAATCCTAGCTTGCCTTAGAGTAAATCCCTTTGTGAAGGGTATCTGTGGCATCCTTTTTATTTTAATTGGGAATTAAAGAACTCCTTAGGGGGTTATTTGTTTTTCCCTGCCTGTAAACGGCTTGACGCTCTGGTTCCTAGTAGGGATATCTCCTTTATTGTTAAACCAGAGCGGACTTTTTGCTGACAGTAATAGAGGGAGATCCCTCTCTCCTGCATTATTATGCTCCTGACGCAGCACTCAACTAAGGCGCTTGTATAATATGGCACTTGTGTAAAAAGGGCATTCATACTATAAAAGAGTACCTGCGTGGATGGCCACATTCGTGGCTCACAGCTAGGGCGCTTACATTATTTTGGCGCTTGTGTAGGAAGGACTTGTGGTGCACATGGCCACATTCGCAGCACCAGCTAAGGGTACTTATGCAACTAAGGTACTGGGTAAATAGCCACATTGCGGCACTTAGCGAAGACATGTGTGTACTCAGCTGCATTCGCAGCAACAGTGCGTCACGCTTTTATGTGAAGTGCCTTATCCCATATTAGAGACGTATGGGCGTTTTCTGTTTTAGAGCCGTTGGTGTTGTGCTCTACACAGCCTAAATATGTTTCCTTTCGTTTAAATGTGGCACCTCCATTTACATGTTTAATCACTACCTTTTCATAGTAGAAGAATATCTTGATATTGTTATACGCAGCATATCTGCTTATTTTAACCTTCTTTTACTGTACATATTCAAATATTTTTACCTCTCCGTCTTTAGTAGAGGTATATTCTTGATATCATTCTAAGCACTATTCCTGCTTATCTTATCTTTTTTCTTCCGTACATATTAATGTGTGCCTTTAGGGATTGTTAGCATTTGCATGTTTTACTCCCTATCTTTTTACAGTAGAAATATATTCTGAATATTGTTATAAGCATTATGTCTGCTTATACTATGTTTTTTTCTGCTATTCATCTTAAGTGTAGTTTTTAGGGATTTAAGCATTGTCATGTATTATCCCTCTTTTTCTACGTAGAAAATGTATATTTGATACATTCTTTTTGCTGTGCAAATAAACTTATTTTTCCCTTAGGGGGATAATTTATATTTTAGTCAGTAGTTTCTCTATTGATATTCTATGTTCTTTGCTGACAGCAAGTAGTGATGGTGCTTACAGCAACCTGCCTATTTTTCTTTTTAAGTTGCTGAGGCTGGTAGCTTAGCTGTAATTATCCCCCAGCCCTCGATTTAATAGCCTTTTAGGCATTTTCTGAGATGGACAGAGCACAGGAGTATGTGCTAGTATAGTAGCTGGCAATCTCCATGATTTGTCACAGGGCTATTTCCTTTCTCTCATCTGGTCTACTTGACTTAAGTAACAGTTTCTCTCGCTGGAATGGGGACTACTCGGATCTTTCTCAGAGGATTGTCCTTGACAACCCGACGAGAGACTCTCTGTCTGTTTTTTCCAATAATTATATTAGAGCTGAGAACAGGTTTCAATGTCCTAATAGCCTGGTCCCAACTGAGTTTGGTCCGGTTTATCAGATTTCTATCGGACAACTTTTTTTGCGGGGACTTATAGCATCAATCAGGGAGGAACATGGAGTTCCTTATCGATGAAGGAGGTTTCTCGTATCCTTAGGTGGGCGTAGTCTCACAATTGCCACTGTTCTGCAATTCTCTTCCCAGGTGTGGGGAGTGGGCTCTTCATCCGCAAGTATCTTAATGATAACTTTCAGGTGGGGGTTCCGGAGTTCGGATCCAGATCTAGAGATCCGCAAGCAGTTCTGGTGGATGCTCTAGCGGTTCCTTGGAATTTGGTCTGTTTTAACTTTTTACTCCATTTTCCCCCCTTCCTCTAGTGATAGCCTGTATCAGGAGCAGACTTCAGTGAGCTAATTGCTCAAGCTTGGCTTCGCAGAATTTGGTTTGCGGACATGGTGATGATGTTGTCTTCTCCCCCGTGGAATTTCCCTCTGAGGAGGGACCTGCTACTTCATGGTTCTTTTTATACATCCAATCTAGATCTCTGATGCTGACTGCATGGAGATGGTATGCTTAGTTTTGTATAAACTAGGTTTTTCTGTACGAGTTATTGACTCCTTAATCCAGGCTTGTACGCTGGTTTCTCGCAAGGTTTTCCATAGGTTTGTTGCACATTAATTTCTGGTGCAATCCTCTGGGGTTTCCTTGGCATAAATTGAGAGTACCCCGTATTCTCCAGGCCAGAAGGGGCTGTATAAGGGTTTGTCAGTCAGTTCTCTGTAAGGTCAGATTTCTGTCCTTTCTGTTCTATTACAGAAAGGTTTGGCTCACTTACCAGATGTTTGGTCCTTTGTTCAGGCCCTGGTCAGAATTAGGCCTGTGTTAATTCCTATTGCTCCACTTTGGAGCCTTAGTTTTGTTCTTCAGGTTTTGCAGTAGG
The DNA here is from genome assembly GCF_027579735.1 of Bombina bombina. Classification (NCBI taxonomy): domain Eukaryota; kingdom Metazoa; phylum Chordata; class Amphibia; order Anura; family Bombinatoridae; genus Bombina; species Bombina bombina. The sequence goes on from NC_069503.1 coordinate 701,914,658, forward strand.
CCCAGTTTGAGCCTAGGCATTCTGTTGATATTAGTTGTCTTGGAAAGATAGTAGAGTCTCATTAATTTTGGCTCTACAGTGTGATTCCCTTATCTTTTTTCCATGCGGATAAGGCAATTTTTTATTTCAGATTGGGGTTCCTGTCTAAGGGTTCCTTCTTTGTGCCCTCCTTTTCGGAAGGGTCATCTGTTTCTCCACCTGGAGGTGGTTTCGTGCTCAATCATTTTTCTCTAAATTTCTAAGGATTTTCGTTAATCTTCTTCCCTTTTTTATAGTATTTACATGAGTGAGGGCCAGAATGCCGTGTCAACTCCTTCTTTCTTTTTGGTTGAGGAGTGTCTTTTGGTTGACCTATGAGACAGTTGGATAACAGCCTCCTGCGAGAATTACAGCTCTTTCAACCAGGGCTTTCTCTTCTTCCTGGGCCTTTGAATATAAGGCTTCTGTGGAACAAATCTGCAAGGCGGCCACTTGGTCTTCAATGCATACATTTTCCAAATTCTTCAAATTCACTGTTTTTGCCTCTGCTTACGCCTCTTTTTTTGGACGAAAGTTCTTCAAGCGGTGGTGCCTTCTGTTTAGGTCCGCCTGTCTTGTTTTCCCTCCCTTACATGCTGTGTCCTCTAGCTTTGGTATTGATTCCCACTAGTAATTAAAATGGATTCGTAGACTCTCCATGCCATTGGATAGAAAACTAAATTTATGCTTACCTGATAAATTATTTCTTTCCTGGCATGGAGAGTCAACATCCCGCCCTTATCTAACTTTTTAGACAGCTTATATTGTTTTTGTCAATTTCTTAACTACAGGCACCTTTATACCGTTTGTGTCCTCTTCTCTTTTCATATTCCTTCGGCTGAATGACTGGGGGATTGTGGGAAGTATAAGGATATTTAAAGCTTTGCTGGGGTGTTCTTTGCCTCCTCCTGGTGGCCAGGAGTTTAATTCCCACTAGTAATTAGAATGGATTCATGGACTCTCCATGCCAGAAAAGAAAAGAATTGATCAGGTAAGCATACATTTTGTTTTTTAAATTTCTCTATGTATTTGACTTTGTATTTAGATGGTCATATAAGATAATGAAGCATTTGTGCATACAGAGAAAGTCAGTTTTTTTCCTTGCAAGTTTAGCCAATTTAGGATTTTCTCATACATTTAATGCTTGTATGAAAGGTAATTGGAAACACATTATGGGAAACAAAAGTACATTGTCCCTTTAAATAATAGATTACTTGATCGATCACACCTGAGAAACCAGGTCTGCAGCCAGAGAAATTGAGGAAATAAACCGTTCCTAGAGAAGAAGGACTTTATAGCCAAAACCTACTAGTTGCACACTGAGCAGTCATTGATATATGAATTTAAATACAGGCCAGGTAAGGACATGGATGTTATGCTTGCTTTCCCAACTCCACTCCCTGTGCTCAGCTAACCTAGTCTAGCATCAGTATTCACAACACCTTACCTGCCAACTGCCCAGATGTAGTATTGTCACCAGTTAGGAAGTCAGCTTGCTGTCCTGCCCACATGGTCACCAGCCAGGGCAAATATCCCTACCATAACAGGCTACCTCAGGACACACCTGACTCTGCTAGGGCCTTCCCATGGTACACCTGGCCGCACCCAATACAGACACTCAGCCCAACCCACAAAACACAGGTGCGCAACCACCCGCTGGGCCCTTGGCCTGTATGTTTAGGACCTCAGGAAATGTTGTGAGGTACAACACCATCATGTGAAGAACAAGATAAGCATCAGAGATGTTATTGAAAATAATAATGTGGTAAGCAAGTGGTGATTGTTCCTTTTCTTGTTTAAACTAAGTAAATGGGAAAAAGCCATATAGTCAGTATATACCATTTGAAAGAGACCAAATCTGTTTTCAAGTGCTCAATACTTTTGAAAGACATCTCTTTAGATGGACTAGAACAGTGTTTCTCAACCATGGTCCTTACGTACCCCCAACATACCAGGTTTTCATTATAGCTGAACTAGAGCACAGGTGAAGTACATGGAAAATAAAGTAGACGACTTAGAGAACAGGAGTCGCCACAGTAATATTAGAATTAGAGGAGTCCCAGAAACGGTTGCTCCAGCAGATTGGAGCAGTACTTGCAGAACCTCTTCACAAATCTATTGGAAACAGGAGATGATGCTACTATTGCTATGGACAGATTCCACAGAGCTTTACGGGTGAAACACCTGGGAGACCAGCCACCGAGAGGCATTATAGTTAAAATCTCCAGTTATAACATGAAGGAGGAAATAATGAAAAAGGCTAGGCAGAGGTACCCAATAAAATTTCGCTCAGAAGCTATCCAGTTATATGAAGATCTGACCCCCCCGGACCCTGCAAAAGAGGAGAGAGCTTAAGCCACTCACAACAAAGCTGTGACAACTCAAGATACCTTATAGATGGGGACACCCATTTAACCTACAAATTGTGTGGAAGGGAAGAAGAATAATATGCAACTCACAAGAGGATGTCGCTTAGATCTGCGGGGAATTGGAGATTGTCCCCCCTGATATACAAGGGAATACCTGCCAGAATGATGCTGGAGAAGCGCGCCTCATGCCTCCTTTGCCTCCAAGATCAGAATCGAAGAAAGCTCACTCAAGACTCTCTCAGAGGGGAACTTTGAGAGAGGGTGATCAGGACTCTGGGAGTCGATAATTGACCTAGGACGGTAATCAGTGAATTGTGATGTCTGTTGCATATGTTTTACATGTTATTGCCTTCTTTTGCAGGTTGCTTCCTACCACTCTCTCACCTAAGTATTTTTGGGGTGGGAAGAGATGTTGTGTGGGATAGCTTGAGGTGAGCAGAGCCTGCTCTCCCGGAATGTCTATTATGATTTTATTTAAATCAGGTAAAATGTTAGGCTATTAACAATGTTCCCATGCTTTACTATAATTGTTGCTGGAATGGCTTGATGCAAAATGCTTTGACGGATCTAAACTGCTAGTCTAAGTGAGGGGATGGCTAGATAGCAAACTGCCAGTCCCACAGGAAGAGAATTGCATGTGTGTGTTCATATCTAACAAAAAGGCGTGAAACACCTTTTAAATATAAATGAAAAAAAGAAATGCCCTTATAGGATTTCCCTACTGTGAGAATCCTTATTATTTGTAATATACGGTACACTTGTCGTGTACTGTTAGTTTTAATAAAAGTTTTAGTTTTTTGTATTTTTGGTTGTATCAATGTTATTCTTCCAAGGTCTTTAAGGTTTCGCTTAAATGTACTCTGCATTGTGAAAGATGTTAATGTGACGGTACAGTCCAGTTCTCTTGTCCATATTATATTTAAGACATGATGAATGCAAATATGCAAAACATTCATGTTATAACAAAGAACGTGAAAGGGTTTAATTGTCCCAGTAAAAGGACTATGGCTTTACAGGATCTACGTAAAAGGGGGGGGGGGGGGAAATACTGTTATTACAGGAGACAGCTTTCAAAGACAACAAAATCCCCAAATATTTTTCTACACATTATCCGTAGTGATGTCGCGAATAGTTTGTGGCGAACATAGCATGTTCGCATTTGCCGCGGCGGGCGAACATATGCGATGTTCGATCCGCCCCCTATTCGTCATCATTGAGTAAAACTTTGACCCTGTACCTCACAGTCAGCAGACACATTCCAGCCAATAAGCAGCAGACCCTCCCTCCCAGACCCTCCTACCTCCTGGACAGCATCTATTTTAGATTCATTTGGAAGCTGCATTCTTAGTAAGAGGAGGGACAGTGTAGCTGCTGCTGATTTAATAGGGAAATCGATAGCTAGGCTAGTGTATTCAGTGTCCACTATAGTCCTGAAGGACTCATCTGATCTCTGCTGTAAGGACAGCACCCCAAAAAGCCCTTTTTAGGGCTAGAACATCAGTCTGCTTTTTTTTTTTTTCCTGTGTAATCTAATTGCAGTTGCCTGCCTGCCAGCGTGTGTGTCAGGCTCACAGCGTATACTGTGCCCAGTGCCACCACTCATATCTGGTGTAACAGTAGTGTACACTTTTTTGACTGTGAAATAATAGCAGTCAGTTTCCTCCAGTGTCACACCAGTGCAACTCATATCTGGTGTAACAGTAGTGTACATTAACCCCTTAATGACCACAGCACTTTTCCATTTTCTGTCCATTTGGGACCAGGGCTATTTTTACATTTCTGCGGTGTTTGTGTTTAGCTGTAATTTTCCTCTTACTGTACCCACACATATTATATACCGTTTTTCTCGCCATTAAATGGACTTTCTAAAGATACCATTATTTTCATCATATCCTATAATTTACTATAACATTTTTTATAAAATTTGAGGAAAAAATGGAAAAAAACACACTTTTTCTAACTTTGACCCCCAAAATCTGTTACTCATCTACAACCACCAAAAAACACCCATGCTAAATAGTTTCTAAATTTTGTCCTGAGTTTAGAAATACCCAATGTTTACATGTTCTTTGCTTTTTTTGCAAGTTATAGGGCCATAAATACAAGTAGCACTTTGCTATTTCCAAACCATTTTTTTTTTTTTTCAAAATTAGCGCTAGTTACATTGGAACACTGATATCTGTCAGGAATCCCTGAATAGCCATTGACATGTATATATTTTTTTTTTAGAAGACATCCCAAAGTATTGATCTAGGCCCATTTTGGTATATTTCATGCCACCATTTCGCCACCATTTCACCATCAAATAAAAAATGTTCACTTTATTCACAAATTTTTTCACAAACTTTAGGTTTCTCACTGAAATTATTTACAAATAGCTTGTGCAATTATGGCATAAATGGTTGTACATTTTTCTCTGGGATCCCCTTTGTTCAGAAATAGCAGACATATATGGCTTTGACGTTGCTTTTTGATAATTAGAAGGCCGCTAAATGCCACTGCGCACCACACGTGTATTATGTCCAGCAGTGAAGGGGTTAATTAGGGAGCATGTAGGGAGCTTTTTGGGGTAATTTTAGCTTTAGTGTAGTGTAGTAGACAACCCAAAGTATTGATCTAGGCCCATCTTGGTATATTTCATGCCACCATTTCACCTCCAAATGCGATCAAATAAAAATAAACGTTACATTTTTCCAAATTTTAGGTTTCTCACTGAAATCATTTACAAACATTTTGTGCAATTATGGCACAAATGGTTGTAAATGCTTCTCTGGGATCCCCTTTTTTCAGAAATAGCAGATATATATGGCTTTGGCATTGCTTTTTGGTAATTAGAAGGCCGCTAAATGCCGCTGCGCACTACACGTGTATTATGCTCAGCAGTGCAGGGGTTAATTAGGGAGCTTGTAGGGTTAATTTTAGCTTTAGTGTAGTGTAGTAGACAACCCCAAGTATTGATCTAGGCCCATTTTGGTATATTTCATGCCACCATTTTACCGCCAAATGCGATCAAATTTAAGAAATTCAACTTTTTCACAAACTTTAGGTTTCTCACTGAAATAATTTACAAACAGCTTGTGCAATTATGGCACAAATGGTTGTAAATGCATCTCTGGGATCCCCTTTGTTCAGAAATAGCAGACATATATGGCTTTGGCGTTGCTTTTAAGTAGTTAGAAGGCCACTAAATGCAACTGCGCACAACACATGAATTATGCCCAGCAGTGAAGGGGTTAATTATGTAGCTTGTAGGGAGCTTGCAGGGTTAATTTTAGAAGAGAAGAAAAAGTGATTGGGATAGCGCTATGCAGCTGCGAGTCTTATAAAGTGAAATAAATATATATTAGTTTGGATCTATTTTTATCTGAATATGAAGGTGTCCCTGTTTTGGGTTGTTCAATTATGGGATTACTATTTTGATATATAAGGATCCCCGGTTTATTTTGATCATATAACCTGGATGATAGAGTAATTTCTATATTTTTAAAATAGTCTTATGTCCTATGTTTTTTATATATAAGTATCTTATAGATATTATTATAAAATATGATGTAAAAGAAGAGAGAGGAGCAAGTGCTTTAAGATATATGTATTTTATTCCTATACAGATAAGGTTCTTATCGTATAATAGTTAACAATAAAATCTAACACATAGATGCCGGCATCTAGATTTAAAACCACATTAAAACAGTTTTTTATTTGAAATGTATACTTGTTATATTCTATCAGTATTACTGCTGGTTTTGGACTATAACCGTGGTTTTATGAAAGCAGCTCTGATTGGCAACATCTGATAAAAAACAAAAAGTTTCTATTCCTTGACATACATGTATCGTATATTTTGTTTGTTACAATTACAATTTTTCAGTGCAGATCTAGTTTTACAATATATTAGCTAGATGAGTGTGAATACCACGTATTTTTACTTAGACATTGATATTCCAGGTCTACGGTGGTTTGTCACAGCGGTAAATGGTAGTAAGTGGATTTATCTGTCATATATACGTGTATAAGCAGATTGTCTCTTGTTATAAAAACCTTTTTATATTGTCCATATTCTGGATCTCCTCCGTTAAAGTTGTGACCGGCCGGTCCTTTGGTGAAGTAGTTCCGTATGTTCTCCCTTGTTTTCTTTTTTTTGGTTAAAATCCGGGTTCTTCAGGTATTTCCTGATCCAATTGTGGATTTTCTCCTTGTGTCTGTGTAGCCCTTAAGCCAGGTGATTGAGGCTGGAGCGGTTACTGGATCCTTGGATAGGAATTACACATATGGAGTCTGTCCCTAGAAAGTGGGATATGGCTCGATGTACCTATCCTAGCCAGCCCGAACACGAGAAAGACCTCTCACCTGCTGGGTTCTGTGTTTAGATATCCTGTGACTGTCAGCAATCTCTAAGCGTTTCAGCCTGGGGCCTTTATCAAGATAAAGGCCCCAGGCTGAAACGCTTAGAGATTGCTGACAGTCACAGGATATCTAAACACAGAACCCAGCAGGTGAGAGGTCTTTCTCGTGTTCGGGCTGGCTAGGATAGGTACATCGAGCCATATCCCACTTTCTAGGGACAGACTCCATATGTGTAATTCCTATCCAAGGATCCAGTAACCGCTCCAGCCTCAATCACCTGGCTTAAGGGCTACACAGACACAAGGAGAAAATCCACAATTGGATCAGGAAATACCTGAAGAACCCGGATTTTAACCAAAAAAAAGAAAACAAGGGAGAACATACGGAACTACTTCACCAAAGGACCGGCCGGTCACAACTTTAACGGAGGAGATCCAGAATATGGACAATATAAAAAGGTTTTTATAACAAGAGACAATCTGCTTATACACGTATATATGACAGATAAATCCACTTACTACCATTTACCGCTGTGACAAACCACCGTAGACCTGGAATATCAATGTCTAAGTAAAAATACGTGGTATTCACACTCATCTAGCTAATATATTGTAAAACTAGATCTGCACTGAAAAATTGTAATTGTAACAAACAAAATATACGATACATGTATGTCAAGGAATAGAAACTTTTTGTTTTTTATCAGATGTTGCCAATCAGAGCTGCTTTCATAAAACCACGGTTATAGTCCAAAACCAGCAGTAATACTGATAGAATATAACAAGTATACATTTCAAATAAAAAACTGTTTTAATGTGGTTTTAAATCTAGATGCCGGCATCTATGTGTTAGATTTTATTGTTAACTATTATACGATAAGAACCTTATCTGTATAGGAATAAAATACATATATCTTAAAGCACTTGCTCCTCTCTCTTCTTTTACATCATATTTTATAATAATATCTATAAGATACTTATATATAAAAAACATAGGACATAAGACTATTTTAAAAATATAGAAATTACTCTATCATCCAGGTTATATGATCAAAATAAACCGGGGATCCTTATATATCAAAATAGCAATCCCATAATTGAACAACCCAAAACAGGGACACCTTCATATTCAGATAAAAATAGATCCAAACTAATATATATTTATTTCACTTTATAAGACTCGCAGCTGCATAGCGCTATCCCAATCACTTTTTCTTCTCTTCTAAACTTCGGTGATAGTGTTTTTGAGGTTACATCACCATTTGGGATTAGCTAAGAGTCTGAGTGTAGAATCTTTGTATTAACTTTAACCCTCTATAGGGTTAATTTTAGCTTTAGTGTAGAGATCAGCTTCCCACCTGACACATCAGACCCCCTGATCCCTCCCAAAGAGCTCTCTTCCCTCCCCCACCCCACAATTGTCCCCGCTATCTTAAGTACTGGCAGAAAGTCTGCCAGTACTAAAATAAAAGGTATCTTTTTTTTATATATATTTTTTTTTGCATATTTACATATGCTGTTGTGTAGGATCTCCCGCCCTTAGCCCCCAACCTCCCTGATCCCCCCCAAAACAGCCTCCTAACCCTCACCCTCTGCCTTATTGGAGGCCATATTGGGTATTGGCAGCTGTCTGCCAGTACCCAGTTTGCAAATAAAATGGGTTTTTTTTATTTTTATTTAATTTTTCTGTAGTGTAGCTTCCCCCCCCCCCAAGACCAATCCCCCACCCGCTCCCAGATCACTTAGATTTCCAAGTACTAAATATTTTGCACCCCTTTCTCCCACTTATAAAAACATTTTTTTCTGTAGTGTAGCGGTTCCCACCCGCTCCCTCCCCGTGCACGCGCCCGCCTCCTCCCGTGCACGCGCGCGCCCCCCCGGCGATCCCGCCCCCGATCCCGCCCCCCTCTCTGACAAGGCCGATGGCCGCCCACCCGCCTCCCACTTCAGCTCCCACCCACCAACGAATGCGGCCATCGATGCCCGGTGCAGAGAGGGCCACAGAGTGGCTCTCTCTGCACCGGAGGGGTAAAATTTGTTATTGCAGGATGCCTCGATATCGAGGCATCCTGCAATAACCGGAAAGCAGCTGGAAGCGATCAGGATCGCTTCCAGCTGCTTTCCAAACCGAGGACATACGCCATACGTCCTCAGGCGTTAACTGTATTTTTAAGGGGTTAAAAAAAAAAAAACTAGAAATTTGACTGTGAAATAATAGCAGTCAGTTTCCTTCACACGTGTGCGTTTCAGGGCCTGCCAGGGCACAGTGTCACACCAGTGCAACTCATATCTGGTGTAACAGTAGTGTACATTTAAAAAAAAAAAATACAATTTTGACTGTTATAGATTGAATAGCAGTTAGTTGTCTGCAAGCGTGTGTGTCAGGCCTACAGCGTCTACTCTGCCAACTTCTGCCAGTGCACAGTGCCACTCATATCTGTTGTCACAGTAGCTTGCACGCATAGTACCACTAATCGAAAAAAATGACAGGCAGAGGCAGGCCACCCCGCAGGGGCCGTCGTGGTGCTGTGATTCCCTTTGGCCCTAGAATAATGCAGTGCGGTGCGTTAAACGGGGAGTTTGGTCTGTCATTGTGAAGCGGGCGTAACCCTTACACTACCTGTTTTAAAGCACGTTATTCCAAACAATTTAGGAATGTTAGGTGATTTATGCCCTTTATGGATTAAAACCAGACTCTGCATCAACTATGTAATTTTCCATGGGAGTTTTGCCATGGATCCCCCTCCGGCATGCCACAGTCCAGCTGTTAGTCCCCTTGAAACAACTTTTCCATCACTATTGTGGCCAGAAAGAGTCTCTGTGGTTTTAAAATTCGCCTGCCTATTGAAGTCTATGGCGGTTCGCCGGTTCGCGAACATTTGCGGAAGTTTGTGTTCGCCGTTCGCGAACGCAAAATTTTAGGTTCGCGACATCACTAATTATCCGCAACACTATCGCAGTACAAATATAAATAAAAAAACAAATAGGGGCAGTATCTTGATTCACAAGTCTATCTCATTCAAGCTACAACAAATAGATAAGGATAAAGAGGGGAGATTTCTGGGTATAACTGGTATTTTATTTGGCAAACCTGCTACTATAATTAACTTATATGCTCCTAACTCGGGCCAGGACCGTTTTTTCTCTTCTATCACCTCCAGAGTATTGATATACATAAAGGCCCACTTATATTAGCAGGAGATCTAAACATCCCCTTAAACCCGGAATGGGATAGTTTTAATCCACTAATCAAGGTTAGTCTTTCTATATGGAAGGACATTAAATCTATGACACTCCATAATGCATGGAGATATACCCATCCTTGCACGAAGGACTATACCTTCTTCTCTAATCCAAAAAAAAAGCTATTCTAGAATTGATTATATACTGGTTGATCATATCGCACTGTCACTAGTTAGACAAGTAAATATTAAAGACACATCATGGTTAGACCACTCACTAGTGGAATGTATTATAAACTGGCCCTCTATCCAAGAAATAATAGAGGCTATAAAAGGACTGAAGATAGATAAAGCCCCAGGCCCTGATGGCTTTATGTCACGCTACTATAAAACCTTCCAAACCCAATTTGTGCCACATTTGCTTGCTCTGTTTAATTATATCTCTGACTTCAACGTTTTCCCAGATACCATGATGCAGGCACACATAACAGTACTTCCCAAACCGGGCAAAAAATGGATACTCCAGCAAACTTTAGGCCCATCTCTCTATTTAATGTCGATCTTAAATTATATGCTAAAATATTAGCAAATAGAATAAACATGTTTCTACCGAATCTGATCCACACGGATCAGGTTGGTTTTGTCCCCCAGAGAGAAGCCAAAGATAACATTGGCAAAGTACTACATTTAATGGAATATATAAAGCACTCCAATATCCCCTCTGTATACCTATCAACAGACGCTGAAAAAGCATTTGATCGGCTAGATTGGACTTTTTTACACTCCACACTTCAAAGATTTGGTTTCCCCACAAAATCTATACAAAAAAATTATGGCACTATACTCAAATCCGTCGGCGCAAGTTAGGGTAAAAGGAGTTCTCTCCGATAGCTTTGAGATTTGCAATGGGACAAGACAGTGCTGTCCCTTAATCCCCTATTCTATTTGTTCTCTCACTTGAGCCCCTAGCAATAAAAATACGTAAGGACCCTAATATACTAGGGATTACAGTTCAAGACCAAATATACAAACTGGCAATATTTGCCGATGATATTCTCATGAAACTAACCTCTTTGCTGCAGTCTCTCCCATATTTTCAGTGAGAGTTGGGGGCCCATTTATCAAAGGGCTTGCGGACCTGATCCGACACTGCGGATCAGGTCCGCAAGACCTCGCTAAATGCGGAGAGCAATACGCTCTCCACATTTAACATTGCACCAGCAGCTCACAAGAGCTGCTGGTGCAACGCCGCCCCCTGCTGACTCGCGGCCAATCGGCCGCCAGCAGGGAGCTGTCAATCAACCCGATCGTATTCGATCGGGTTGATTTCCGGCGGTTCCTGTCCGCCTGCTCAGAGCAGGCGGACAGGGTTATGAAGCAGCGGTCTTTAGACCGCTGCTTCATAACTTGTGTTTCTGGCGAGTCTGAAGACTCGCCAGAAACACGGCCCTTCAAGCTCCATACGGAGCTTGATAAATGGGCCTGTCTGAATCATATCGTGCGGTATCCAACTTTCGGTGAACACTAACAAATCAGAATTGCACCCAATTGGTTTACCAATTAGTGACCTCACTAGTATTAAGCAACAATACCCCTTTAAAGTTCAAATAAAAGCCCTGAAGTACTTGGAAATTTTCCTAACGGCCAAACTGGAAGACTTACGAAAGTTAAACTATGGACATTTACTAGAGGAATTTGCATATCTGTCTTCTTCCTGGCTCCCTAAAAATATTTCTTGGCTTGGATGGATAGCTGCAGCTAAAATTACGTTATTACCAAAAGCTTTGTATGTTATGCAAGCTCTCCTGGTCCTAGGGGCCAGTGCAGACATACGCAAATTACAAGCAATAATTGATACATATATCTGGCATCGTAGGCCCCCAAGACTATCAAAATCCACACTGTATATAAAAAGAAAGGAAGGAGGGTTGGGAGTTCCCAACCTTCAGTTATACAAAATGTCAATTTCCTTGATCAAAATAATAGAGTGGTATAGGCAGGGCAATGAGTCTTATAAAAGGAATGTACATCTAGAAACACAGTTACTAGTGGTCCCTCAGATAGGAGGTATATGCACCACAAAAACCCATTATGGAAACAATCTCCAAGTACCCGATTATCAGGGAAACATGGTCAGACTGGATAATGATTCGAAATAAAAGACAAACTATTTCAACACCATACTCACCATTAACAAAACAACCCTAATACAGAGTTCCCAGTGGGGAATAGTGGAGAGAGACCTGCCTCTAGTGAACCAATATCATTAATGAACCATATGCCGATTTACTCTTTGTTAGATGGTGGACAATTAGCCCAGAGATCGGCGTTGATAGAAAAGGGTACACATCAATTTATATCTTGGTTATTTTAGCATGAAGTAAGGCACTTCCTCACCACACACAAATCAAAAAATGACATGCTGAGACGACCCACTGTATTTGAAACATACTGTCTATTGCAAGCCTCCCTTAAAAGAGCGATATCCTTAATGCATAGGGACCTCCTCAAATCCCAATACCCAAATAAACCTAACTATACCCTCCAATGGGAAACATATGAATAGAACGGTATCACATAAGCAATGGTTGGGGTGATTCAGGGGGACAGCCAAATCAGCGCACTCTACCACAGTTTTAGAAACTACAAAAAAGCTTACCACTAGATGGTACCTGACCCCCAGCAAATTAAAACACATGTATGAAGGTGCTAGTGACAGGTGTTGGAGGGGGTGTGGGCAGAGGGGCACTGTGTACCATATATGGTGGAGCTGCGAGGTTATACGCTCCTTCAGGACCCAAATACATGACCAAACGTGTAAAGTCATTGGAGCCCAACTGGCCCTATCCCCTGAGAGAATATTGTTTAATGCACTTTCGGATTTCCCATGTAAGATCAAGAAAAGTCTATATCAGGTCTTAATAAACACAGCAAAAACGTTTGATTTCCTCTTTTTGGAAACAACCCCAGGTCCCTTCTATCTCCAATTGGATTACTCTAACACAAAACACCCTAGTTCTGGAAAGATTCCACTATATAAAAATTGGGCAAATGACCCTCTACCATGACATGATGTTTCTGTGGGAACAATACACTGGTGTTCTATAAGTTGAAACTGGTGAGGGACAGCTAGAGATTGGAGAATCAAAACTGGGGATGGGAGACTGGACTGTGATATAGGTGCAGATGCTGTACTGGAAACTGGAATTTATCCACATGTCGAAACTGTTGTAGATTATTTACTCAACCTGGGATGTTACATGTTATGCTTGTTACCCCTTTTGTTCTTTTCCCCACTCCCCCCCACTCCCCTCCCTATTCCCCCTCACCCCTCTCCCTTTCCATTCTCCCATTGGTATTTTTCCCTAACTTAACCACACTTATCATTGCAGAGGGGGCCAGACCTTAACCAATATTTGGTTATTAAATGGACACTAGATAGAAGATGTTACAAGGGTTGGCTAACCTTCCCCCTTGTATAAGGGACACTTCAATGCTGACCATAGCTGGACTATAATCTCCTATTTAATGGTCTCTATTGTATGCACCCTATGGCCCATAGTTATCAAGGTCTGGCGGACCTGATCCGACATTGCGGATCAGGTCCGCCAGACCTTGCTGAATACGGCGAGCAATACGCTCGCCGTATTCAGCATTGCACCAGCAGCTCACAAGAGCTGCTGGTGCAACGCCGCCCCCTGCAGACTCGCGGCCAATCGGCCGCTAGCAGGGGGTATCAATCAACCCGATCGTACTCGATCGGGTTGATTTTCGGCGATGTGTGTCCGCCTGCTCAGAGCAGGCGGACAGGTTATGGAGCAGCGGTCTTTGTGACCGCTGCTTCATAACTGCTGTTTCTGGCGAGCCTGATGACTCGCCAGAAACACGGGGCATCAAGCTCCATTCGGAGCTTGATACATATGCCCCTATATCTGGTAATTTGTTTTTGGGTAAATGTAGTGTGGGTACGCCCACATGTGAAGATGTTGTAACTTGGATTTATTCTGTTTGTTTGTTGTTGGAAAAGAATAAACACAAAAATAAAAAATCTACAAATGGCACTAATACTGATAGTGAGCAAAATAGAACTACAGAACAGCACATAAATGGTACAATTGGAAATAGGAACACCAACAATAAACAATGTGTGAATACCTATGCAAATAATTGGCAACAAACTGGGAGATACGATTCCCCCAGAGTACAAACAATTATAACTATAAGGGCAATTCATACCATCATTTGGCCAATGATAATTGGAGATCTAGAGCAAGCAACAAATTCTATGCCAAGCGAACACATCACAGGTCTTCTTCTAATTGGGGATTTTCTAACAACCAACACATTGATTATTCCAATCACCAACACACTAACTATACAGGTCCCTATAGTAATAGACAGAGTTCATACCATGGGAACCATACAGGTCCCAATGGTAATACACAAAACCTGCATGAATCTTCTAGATGGAGATCAGATGAAAATCATGGCACAGATCAGGGGAACATCACACATAATCGATACCAAGCATTAACTGATACAAAAGAAATACAATGTACAGATGTTGTAAGATGGTAAAAAAACAGCAATCTGTAACAAATGGACTAAGAAACAATACTCTCCAAGGATTGTGATATATACAGGATTGCAATGGTAGATGGTGCAGGTCTTGATATTGAACTGAGGATATGTAAATATCTTCTAACTTTCTGATGGCAAAAGGAAACATACTTGTTTATATAAACGCCAATTAACCCTTTAAGGACACAGCTTTCAGTTTGCTCAATTGTTTTATGACGGAAAAATTCCGTCATATGTCCTTAAGAGGTTAATAAGAGTGCAGTATACTCACTCCATAAGATGTATAATGTCTACTCATCTGTAGGTCACCCCACGGATATGTAGCTTGATAAACTGGAAACAAGGAGAAGCTCCAATGAAATACACATAAAGATTTACTTGAAAAAACAAGTAATAACTTACTCCATCAAATCTCTGATTCCGGCTATGTCACAGCAAAGAAAGCAAGATGATATTCCAATGTTGATAAAAAAAGCTTTAATGGCTCGTGATTTCGTCTAGACACTAGCCTACATAACACTTATTATGAATAGTTCACAAATTGTAGGCACCATAATAATTATAACCTATTCACTATACTTTATTTCTTTAATGTAAAGATATCACGCAATATACAGGGAGTGCAGAATTATTAGGCAAGTTGTATTTTTGAGGATTAATTTTATTATTGAACAACAACCATGTTCTCAATGAACCCAAAAAACTCATTAATATCAAAGCTGAATATTTTTGGAAGTAGTTTTTAGTTTGTTTTTAGTTTTAGCTATTTTAGGGGGATATCTGTGTGTGCAGGTGACTATTACTGTGCATAATTATTAGGCAACTTAACAAAAAACAAATATATACCCATTTCAATTATTTATTTTTACCAGTGAAACCAATATAACATCTCAACATTCACAAATATACATTTCTGACATTCAAAAACAAAACAAAAACAAATCAGTGACCAATATAGCCACCTTTCTTTGCAAGGACACTCAAAAGCCTGCCATCCATGGATTCTGTCAGTGTTTTGATCTGTTCACCATCAACATTGCGTGCAGCAGCAACCACAGCCTCCCAGACACTGTTCAGAGAGGTGTACTGTTTTCCCTCCTTGTAAATCTCACATTTGATGATGGACCACAGGTTCTCAATGGGGTTCAGATCAGGTGAACAAGGAGGCCATGTCATTAGATTTTCTTCTTTTATACCCTTTCTTGCCAGCCACGCTGTGGAGTACTTGGACGCGTGTGATGGAGCATTGTCCTGCATGAAAATCATGTTTTTCTTGAAGGATGCAGACTTCTTCCTGTACCACTGCTTGAAGAAGGTGTCTTCCAGAAACTGGCAGTAGGACTGGGAGTTGAGCTTGACTCCATCCTCAACCCGAAAAGGCCCCACAAGCTCATCTTTGATGATACCAGCCCAAACCAGTACTCCACCTCCACCTTGCTGGCGTCTGAGTCGGACTGGAGCTCTCTGCCCTTTACCAATCCAGCCACGGGCCCATCCATCTGGCCCATCAAGACTCACTCTCATTTCATCATTCCATAAAACCTTAGAAAAATCAGTCTTGATATATTTCTTGGCCCAGTCTTGACGTTTCAGCTTGTGTGTCTTGTTCAGTGGTGGTCGTCTTTCAGCCTTTCTTACCTTGGCCATGTCTCTGAGTATTGCACACCTTGTGCTTTTGGGCACTCCAGTGATGTTGCAGCTCTGAAATATGGCCAAACTGGTGGCAAGTGGCATCTTGGCAGCTGCACGCTTGACTTTTCTCAGTTCATGGGAAGTTATTTTGCGCCTTGGTTTTTCCACACGCTTCTTGCGACCCTGTTGACTATTTTGAATGAAACGCTTGATTGTTCGATGATCACACTTCAGAAGCTTTGCAATTTTAAGAGTGCTGCATCCCTCCTCAAGATATCTCACTATTTTTTACTTTTCTGAGCCTGTCAAGTCCTTCTTTTGACCCATTTTGCCAAAGGAAAGGAAGTTGCCTAATAATTATGCACACCTGATATAGGGTGTTGATGTCATTAGACCACACCCCTTCTCATTACAGAGATGCACATCACCTAATATGCTTAATTGGTAGTAGGCTTTCGAGCCTATACAGCTTGGAGTAAGACAACATGCATAAAGAGGATGATGTGGTCAAAATACTCATTTGCCTAATAATTCTGCACTCCCTGTAATCATATAATTATAAGATTCGATTCTAAGAATCACTTACAATAGATATAAATTCACTCACAGAAGCAATCGATACTAGCTTTCATTTAGGTGATTACACAGTGATAGCTAACACACAGCACCATTTAATGCATATATTTAAATACAAATTCAATAGAGCTGAGATATGGATGTGTTTTTAAAAACATTGGAAATTTTTCTTTTTATCTTGTTTTTTTTCTATCCATTTTAGTTTATTTTTTTAGTTTATCTAAGATTTTAATTTTATAAGAATATAAGAATATTATTATCATGCCCCCGTCATAGTAGAGAGTATATGGTAGATATAGCGATGGGATTGGTCTAAAGAGGTCATGTGATACTGTGACGATCTAGGAAGAATACATTGGAGAATTCCCATTTTTTTCCATTTCTAATTCGTATTAGCTTACTCTTCTTAGTTTACATATGTGGTAGCATCATTATGCCCCCGTCATAACAGAAAACTTAGAGAATATATGGCATATACAGAGAACAGGGTATTAGCCGTTCTGCTGCTGGGAGTGATATCCAGCAATAGGATTGGCCCAAAGGGGTCTTGTGATTCTGTGACGATCTAGGAAGTAACAATATATCCATACGTTGTAGTCGTAATGAAGTAGGGGAACCAAATTCCGGTACACATCAACCCTTAATTTCTGGAGCTAAGAAATAAGGAATCCACGATTACAAAGGTAATTGTAGATAAAGTTGAGAATAGGGAGCTGGTGATCATAGTTATAGGGAGCTGGCGATCATAGTTACAGGTAACACACTCACTACTAATATTTAGAGTTGGGTAATTCAGGATTACTAAACAATGGCGTGGAAACAAAGGTTTACAAACAAAAAGAGGAGAATTACGCTTCATGCGCCAATATGTGGGATGGTTTCCTTATAAACATAATTATTAGTTTTTTTGGTAAAAGCCACATAATAATAGGCAGCCTGTTTAAGATCGATCTAGGAGACAAAGACTGCATTCGCTCATTAATTGATTTGTATTAAAGATATAAAGGGATTCATATTTGTATATATATTTTATTAATATGTATGACACTATCTATGTCTAACATTTTTTTTGAAAATATGAACAAATTATCTGTGTACATATATGTTATTAATATGTAAGGCTCTTTTTGGGAAAACATAAACAAACTAGCTTTAATTGTTAATTGTATTACCTCTTACACAGGTGTGTCATAAACGACCACAATGGTTGGAGAGATCTGTTTGTCTGCTTATTGGTTCTTAATAGGTTTAAATAGCATTGAATCATGCAAAGTGCTAGATGCCTAATGAGACGGCAGTTGCCGAGAAACGAGTTGCAGATAGGGGATAAAACTTGGACACCCCTATTTTAACTCACTGCTTTTGTTTTTAATGTGTTGTTTTTAAATAAACCATTTTTAAACTTAAGCATAGTCCTAGCACCTTTGTTTTTCCCTTTTGAATACTACACGGAGTTAAAGGGACACTGAACCTAAATTTTATCTTTTGTGATTCAGATAGAGCATGCAATTTTATGCGACTTTCTAATTTACTCCTATTATCAAATTTTCTTCGTTCTCTTGCTATCTTTATTTGAAAAAGAAGACATCTAAGCTAAGGAGCCAGCCAATTTTTTTTGGGTTTAGAACTATTGACAGCACTTGTTTATTGGTGGGTGAATTTATCCGCCAATCAGCAAGAACAACCCAGGTTGTTCACCAAAAATGGGCCGGCATCTAAACTTACATTCTTGCTTTTCAAATAAAGATACCAAGAGAATGAAGAAAATCTGATAATAGGAGTAAATTAGAAAGTTGCTTAAAATTGCATGCTCTATCTGAATCACAAAAGAAAAAATTTGGGTTCAGTGTCCCTATAAGCTCCATATCCTTGGATTGATCTCGTGGTTCAACTGGAAGAGTAACAACTGGAGAGAGGGTGAGCTGATACACCGTGAGATATCAGCACGTCACTACCAGCACATTGGTGTGCTATTGCCAAATGTAAGTACCCATTTTTGGATTTTGGTCACAATATTTCATGCTCACTTTTAGTTGATCTGCACATGAGGTGCCCTTTTGTTTTGTGTTTCACTTCATAGTTTGGTTCGGATTCATCCGTGAAGAGGAAGAGAAGCCACCTACACCTGGATATTCATAGATATTCATAGAGGCCCTTTAAATAGTGCAGATTCTTTTGGACTATCAATTCATAACTGTTTGGTAACAGATTTATTGTTTGTATTAAGATAATTTCTGTTATATCTGTTCCATTTTATAATTTGAACGCCCCCTTCTATGGTTTGTTGTAGCATAATGAAAATATGACCTGTTGGGGGTACTTGAGAACTGTGGTTAAGAAACACTGGACTAGAATACAGGCCAAAGCCACCCTTGGCAGGTTGGATTGTGTGTTTTGCATTATCAGAGTTAAAAACATAACAAGCCAGACCCTCTGGGACATGATAATAAAACATTTTCTCTGTACCATCTGAAAGAGGTTTTTTAAACTGTATTACAAAGGTTTATTTTATTGAAAAACACGTTCCTGTGCTGAATATACCAGTTGTTTTTGTGTGTGAATCAGCCAATGAGCAGTAGAGTCTCGGGACTTTCTGTTAAAGTGATATGAAACCCCCAATTTTTTCCTTCATGATTCTGATAGAGCATACAATTTTGAACAACTTTCCAATTTACTTCTGCTATTTAATTTACTTTGTTATCTTGGTATCCTTTGTGGAAACGAATACCTAGGTAGGCTCAGTAACTTGGAACTAGCTGCTTATTGGTCGCTGCACATATATGTCTCTTGTCATTGGCTTGCAGATGTACTCCGCTAGCTCCCAGCAGTGCATTGGTGCTCCTTCAATAAATAATACCAAAAGAAGGAAGCAAAATAATAATAAAAAGTAATAGAAGTAAATTGGAAAGTTGTTTAAAATAGTATGCTCTATATGAATCATGAAAGAAAAATGTTGGGTTTCATGTCCCTTTAAATTCACATTAAATTCATACAGCTTTTACTTAACCTTTTTTCATATACATTTACCTTTAACTTATTAATTACTACTCCTTCACATATCTGATTGAAAACTTTTGCATATCAGTATTGTAACGGTACCAACCGGATACCAAGGGTTAACACCAGGGAACAATGTCCTGCATAGGGAATCAGCAATTCACAACCCAGCCAGTTTTCAGGTTTTAAACAGAATGACTTTTATTAAGGCTCATATGCCCAGTATTTATGCAGGTCTGACCCCCCCAGAAGGGGGGTTGAAAGAATGTTGTACATTGAATGGAGGGAACACGCCCTTTTACATGATACAATAGAATACCTTGCTCAAGCTGATAACAATTTAAACACAGACACACACTTGGCTTTCCTTATCATCTAGGGTCTGCTCTCTGAGGTTGATTAAACAATGGACTGTGTATCAATAACATTAATGACAGTGCACAATAGCTGAGGCTAAAGCTGAACACAGTTAACTCTTTCAGTGCTGACAGAAGGGTCTGTCACATCTACATAGCACAATATACAGCCTATAGACAACCTTTCTTACGTTATAGTCCAGAAGTGGCTAGGTTTGCCACAATGCTCCCCCAGAACCAAGCCGGCATACACAGTCTGATCCCAACGGATCGGCTTGGGGATGTCCGGGGCAACAACTTTCGGCTCAAGTAAGCTACGGGGTGTTCTCCGCCATCTGCTCCAACTTGGCTCAGTACTGCCCCCACCCCAAACATGGAAGTGTCTCTTCCCGGAGGGACTGGGCTTGGGTAGTCACAGGGTTAACATCAGCGGGATCCATGGGAGCATAGGCAGAAACAAGGGGGGCCAAGTCATTTCCAAGGAGAACATCAGCAGGTAAGTCCTTCTTGACCCCCACATTCACAAGTCTAGCGCCCACTCCCCAATCCACATGTACCCTGGCAACAGGTAGGCGGAACACAGTGCCCCCCTGCTACCCTCACAGCCATAGTGTCTCCAGTGTGCTGTTTCTCAGACACCAAGTTCTCTTGAAGCAAGGTCATGGTAGCACCAGTATCCCGTAGTCCACTGACCTCCTTCCCATTCACTTTAACCCGCTGCCGGTTATTCCGGTGGGCAGCTTGCACGGGGTCTGCTTCATGTAGGCTGCCCCAGCATTCTGGCGTCTCTACGTAGCGGGCCGCAGGCTGAGGATTATGTGGGATTCCGCCGGCGGGTCTTCTCCAGGACTGTGCTTGATTTGCTGCGTTTAGGGGACACTCTGGTCTTTTGTGCCCTAGTCGCTTACATCCAAAGCACCGAATAGGTTGTGAGTAGCCCCGCGAATTGAACCGGGCTCTCTGAGGGTAGTTCGTGGCCAGAGGCCGTGTGATATAGCGGTGCGCTGGGGGCTGGTAACTGGCCGCTGCTGGGGTGACTGGGGGTCTGTACTCCACTCTAGCAGTGGGCAATCGGTATACCGCTCCCCCTGCCCCTCGTACTGCCACGGATCCGCCCGTGTGTACTGTATCCGGCACCAAATGGGGAGCTATCAGGGTTAAAGTAGCTCCCGAATCCCGAAGTCCCTGGACCTCCTTCCCCTCTACGGTCCCCAGCTGGCGGGGATGTTGCCAGTTATCGGCGGCCCGGACCGACATCACCTCATGCAGAATTCCCAGGGGTTCCTCGGCTTGGGTGCTCAACACCTCATGAGCGGCTGGCTCCGTTTGGTAATGGTGAGCAGCCGCCCTTGGGGCCAGGTTCTGTCTGACCTGGTTCCAAGCTTGTCTGCTCAGATTTTGGGTGCACTCACGTGCCATATGTCCCCACTGCTTGCAGGTGTGGCATTGTATATTAGCCCGTCCGTTGTTAGGCTGTAGTCCATGGTGCCTCCTGGCATCAAAATGCTGGTCTGCTAATCTGGCTGCTTCGGTTAAGGTGAGGGGTTTTCGATCTCTCACCCATTCTTGGGCTTCTGGGGACAAGCCGTTAAAGAATTGCTCCAACAGCATCAGTTGTCGCAATTCTTCCATGGTGGTAGCTTGGCTGGCCTGTATCCACCCTTGAGATGCTTGATCCAGCTTGTGGGCCCACTCTGCATGTGAATCTCTTTCTGGCTTGCGCAGGCCTCTAAACTTGCGCCGGTATGCCTCTGAGGTAATGGCATATCTTTCCAAGATCGCTCTCTTCACTTTAGTGTAATCCTTGCTGTCCTCCCTGGGTACAGCGCGATACGCTTCCGCTGCCCTACCGGCTAGCTTGCCTGCTAGCACCGGCACCCATACGGACTGCTCCAAATCATGTAACTCGCACAGTCTCTCAAAATCCTGTAAATACCCATCAATCTCATCCTTCTCCTCACAAAACATTTTAAATGCATGGTATGGGATTTTGGGTCTTACTGGGTTGCTGAGTGCGTCCAAAATGGATTCTGCTCGGGAGGATGCATTCCGCGGACTGTGTGCCATCACGTACTCCTGCACATCTGCCATTACCACGGATAGCATATCCCGTGGTACAGGTTGGGGTAAAAATTCCAGCCTGGTCCTCATTTCCCTCTGGTATAGGGTCTCCTCCATGGCTGCTGGAGGCGTAGCGCTGCGAGCTCTGTCTCCCTCCATCAGCTCAGCAATTAATATAGCCTTGGGTTTGCTGCTGCCTATCTTTCCCCTGGCTTCTAGCAGTTCCTTTTACGTTTGTCTCTTTAGCTTAGAATAATCCATCTCCATTCACTTCGGTCCCTGGTACTCCTTCCATCTTAGTCAGTATTGTAGTAATCCCCCTCTTCCTGAGGTTACTGGCTTGTGTAGTTGCTCTTCTGGGCGATAAGGTTCATTCCGTCGCTTGCCACCAATTGTAACGGTACCAACCAGATACCAAGGGTTAACACCAGGGAACAATGTCCTGCATAGGGAATCAGCAATTCACAACCCAGCCAGTTTTCAGGTTTTAAACAGAATGACTTTTATTAAGGCTCATATGCCCAGTATTTATGCAGGTCTGACCCCCCCAGAAGGGGGGTTGAAAGAATGTTGTACATTGAATGGAGGGAACACGCCCTTTTACATGATACAATAGAATACCTTGCTCAAGCTGATAACAATTTAAACACAGACACACACTTGGCTTTCCTTATCATCTAGGGTCTGCTCTCTGAGGTTGATTAAACAATGGACTGTGTATCAATAACATTAATGACAGTGCACAATAGCTGAGGCTAAAGCTGAACACAGTTAACTCTTTCAGTGCTGACAGAAGGGTCTGTCACATCTACATAGCACAATATACAGCCTATAGACAACCTTTCTTACGTTATAGTCCAGAAGTGGCTAGGTTTGCCACAAGTATCATGTCCTATCAAATACCGTGCATCAGAAACTGATGTCTGATTTTATCAGAAGACACAGGTAGCAGATTGTACATGAAGTGTAGGGACAATGGTTACCACAAAATAGAGATAATGTTGTAATGGTATTTGTACCACTGTGGCATTGTCATAGGATGCCACATTTGCCACAGACCAGTTTGTAACATTTCTGGCCAACTAGATCAGCCCTTGTCAACTGTAAGTGTAATTATTGTGATGTGAAAGTGTTTAGGAGCAAAAATAGTCCAGCCACAAAGTGGTAGACTATGCAAAACTCATAGAGCGGGGCTCTCGCTGAAGCTTGTACAGAGTAAAAAACGCATATCATCTGTTGCACCACTCACTACAGAGTTCCAAACTGATTCTGGAAGCAACATCAGCACAAGAGGCTGTGTGTTGGGAAAATGGGTTTCCAAGGCTAAGCATCTGTACACAAGTCTTACATCAACACGCACATAGCCAAGTTTCGTCTGGAGTGGTGTAAAGCAGGCTGCCAATGGACTCAGGAGCAGTGGAAACTTGTTCTCTGGAGAGATTAATCACACTTTGCTATCTGTGGTTTATGCCAGGAATTTGCTACCTACCATAATGCATAGTGCCTACGGTAACGTTTGGTGGTGGAGGAGGAATAATGGTCTAGGGCTGCTTTTCATGGTTTGATCCAGGCCTCTTTGTTTCAGTTAAGGGTCATCTTAATGCTACTAGATACAAAGACATTTTAGACAATCGGGTGCAGTTTGGGGACGCCCTTTCCTGTTCTGTTATGACTGTGCACCTGTGAACAAAGCAAGGAAGACATAGTTTGACAAGCTTGGTGTGGAGGGACTTGAGTGGCCTGCAACTTTGGGATTAATGAGTGCTGATTGCGAGCCAGACCTTGTCCAACGTCAGCACCTGACCTCACAAATGCTCTTTTGAATGAATGGGCACAAATTCAGAGACACACTCCAAAATCTTGTGGAAAGCCTTCCCAGAGGAGTTGCAGCTGTTATACACAAAGGGGGGGGGGGACCAATTACATATTAATGTCCATAGTTTTGCAATTGGATGTCCAACAAGCTCATATAGGTGTGATGGTCAGGTCCCATGTGCCCATATAGGGCTCGATTTATCAAGCTGGGGCGGACAGGGGTGTACATATTCGCCCCTGTCCGCCCCAGCTCACATCTGGCGGGCAGCAATCCACTGCTGGAATTTAAGATTACAATCCCGCCCCCTGCGGACCAGACCGGGGAGATTGAAATTCTCTACCTAAGAAGTGGAGAAGAGTCTAGGAAGCAGCGGTTTGATGACCACTGTTTGATAAATATTGACTGCAGGTTCTCTTGTGAGAACATGCAGGCGAAGGGCTTGATAAATCGAGCCCATAGTGTATATTATAGCACTCTGGATAATCATAAAACACTCACATGTTATAGTACTTTTTACTGTATGCCCCAAAGTACAATTAGTAACGGATAATGCCTGTAATAAGTTATAAGTGAAAATACAATTTATTAAGAATAGTGAACTAATAATAATAAACAAATTACTAGGGCATGCAATCAGCAATTATAAAAACATTGCAGTAATAAACCAGCATCTTATGCTATCTCAGAATAAATAGAGTGTGATTATACCTTTGGCAAAACTATTTCCTAATAGAGATAATACAATAAATAACCATCATTCTCATATACTTGAATCTGTTTTCTTTTTGCACTATAGCTTGTATATTACTATGGGGTAAGTCATGCAGCGATGGCAGCAAACTGTAAATATATATGTATATGACTATATATTTATGTGTTAATATGTTATATACACATATTAACACATAAATATATTTGTATATAAGCATATTTTCCAGAAACATACAGTTCCTATAGACCACAATGTAAAGGCACATTTAAGTGCGGTTTTTTTTTTCTAACACCGCACACTGGCCAACTTTAAACCCTCACAACTGCTTTTTTATGCAGCTATTTTATTAAAAAATAAAGATGCTACTATATTTCTTTTTTTAATGAAGTATATTACACTTGATTTTGGGGGCATTTGGTGGACATTTATAAAATAAATCAGATCTGATCTCTGGTTAATTTTATAAGTTCTAATTGCTACGGCGAGCTTGCGGTAACAATAAGCAGCCACTTGTAATGGCTGGTTATCTTGCCTACAAACGGGCAAATTTGCGCTCCATTTGTAATCTAGCCCAGCGTGTATTATAATTAAAAATCAATTAATTAAAAATCAATTGATCAAAAACAATGGATTAAAATCAACAACGCTAAAAATTAAAAAGTGTAAGTGCATTATACCATCGTTCAATCGCAAGTCGAATAAAATATCATGTAGAGACAAAAGCATTACCGAATGTAATAAAAAGGGGGTAATTGCAAAAACCAGTGGTATGTATGTATCTACAAAAAGTATATGCACAAATTGTCAAAATGTGTGTCAGTGACATAGAGCATGGAAATAAAGAACCCTATGGTGATAAGTGTTAATTGTTTAATGATGATAATGAATGTAAAAGAATAAACGTAAATAACCAAAAACAAATGTGACATAATCTGAAGTGCCGTGTATGAGTGTATGTAATGCGCGTGTAAAGTGTGACGTAACCATAAAGTACATTTGATGTGGTGTATGTGTGCGAAATGTAGTGACCACATACATTTAGCTAATATAACATGGTATAATGTACTGTAGTGTAAAATACGGGTCTGTATGTGAGAATGTATTTTGATATGTGTGAAAGTATGTTTAAGCAATTAAAATGAGTGCAGATGTAATCACTAAATGACTAATAATTCAAGATGTACCGTATTATGATTATTT
Organism: Bombina bombina; assembly: GCF_027579735.1. Lineage (NCBI taxonomy): Eukaryota > Metazoa > Chordata > Amphibia > Anura > Bombinatoridae > Bombina > Bombina bombina. The sequence goes on from NC_069503.1 coordinate 701,940,501, forward strand.
ATGATATCTGAGTTTATTACGTATACAGTTATGGGGTACAATAAACAGAAGACATGTACATAAATCGTACGTATACAGTTATGGAGTACAATAAACAGAAGACGTACATAAATTGTACGTATACAGTTACGGGCTACAATAAACAGAAGACGTACATAAATTGTACGTATACAGTTATGGAGTACAATAAACAGAAGATGTACATAAATCGTAGATATACAGTTATGGGGTACAATAAACAGAAGACGTACATAAATCGTACGTATACAGTTATAAGGTAAAATAAACAGAAGACGTACATAAATCGTATGTATACAGTTATGGGGTACAATAAACAGGAGACGTACATATATCGTACATATACAGTTATAGGGTACAATAAACGGAAGACGTACATAAATGTATTTTGTGTGAAAGTATGTTTAAGCAATTAAAATGAGTGCGGATGTGATCACATAGGCCTAGATTTGGAGTTTTGTCGGTAAGGACCCGCGTAGCTAACGCCGGCTTTTTTCTGGCCGCACCATAAAAATAACTCTGGTATTGAGAGTCCACAAAAAGGCTGCGTTAGTCTCCAAAAAAGGAGCGTAGAGCATTTTTAACGCAGCTTCAACTCTCGATACCAGAGTTGCTTACGCAAGCGGCCAGCCTCAAAAACGTGCTTGTGCACGATTCCCCCATAGGAAACAATGGGGCTGTTTGAGCTGAAAAAAAACCTAACACCTGCAAAAAAGCCGCGTTCAGCTCCTAACGCAGCCCTATTGTTTCCTATGGGGAAACACTTCCTACGTCTGCACCTAACACCCTAACATGTACCCCGAGTCTAAACACCCCTAGCCTTACACTTATTAACCCCTAATCTGCCGCCCCCGCTATCGCTGACCCCTGCATATTATTTTTAACCCCTAATCTGCCGCTCCGTAAACCGCCGCTACTTACATTATCCTTATGTACCCCTAATCTGCTGCCCCTAACACCGCCGACCCCTATATTATATTTATTAACCCCTAATCTGCCCCCCTCAACGTCGCCTCCACCTGACTACACTTATTAACCCCTAATCTGCCGACCGGACCTGAGCGCTACTATAATAAAGTTATTAACCCCTAATCCGCATCACTAACCCTATAATAAATAGTATTAACCCCTAATCTGCCCTCCCTAACATCGCCGACACCTAACTTCAAACATTAACCCCTAATCTGCCGACCTGAGCTCACCGCTACTATAATAAATGTATTAACCCCTAAAGCTAAGTCTAACACTAACACCCCCCTAAATTAAATATAATTTTAATCTAACGAAATTAATTAACTCTTATTAAATAAATTATTCCTATTTAAAGCTAAATACTTGCCTGTAAAATAAATCCTATAGCTACAATATAAATTATAATTACATTGTAGCTATTTTAGGATTAATATTTATTTTACAGGCAACTTTGTAATTATTTTAACCAGGTACAATAGCTATTAAATAGTTAAGAACTATTTAATAGTTACCTAGTTAAAATAATAACAAAATTACCTGTAAAATAAATCCTAACCTAAGTTACAATTAAACCTAACACTATACTATCATTAAATTAATTAAATAAAATACCTACAATTACCTACAATTAAACCTAACACTACACTATCAATAAATAAATTAAATACAATTCCTACAAATAACTACAATGAAATAAACTAACTAAAGTACAAAAAATAAAAAAGAACTAAGTTACAAAAAATAAAAAAATATTTACAAACATAAGAAAAATATTACAACAATTTTAAACTAATTACACCTACTCTAAGCCCCCTAATAAAATAACAAAGACCCCCAAAATAACAAAATGCCCTACCCTATTCTAAATTACTACATTTCAAAGCTCTTTTACCTTACCAGCCCTGAACAGGGCCCTTTGCGGGGCATGCCCCAAGAAATTCAGCTCTTTTGCCTGTAAAAAAAAACATACAATACCCCCCCCAACATTACAACCCACCACCCACATACCCCTAATCTAACCCAAACCCCCCTTAAATAAACCTAACACTAAGCCCCTGAAGATCTTCCTACCTTGTCTTCACCCTACCAGGTTCACCGATCCGTCCTGAAGAGCTCCTCCGATGTCCTGATCCAAGCCCAAGCGGGGGGCTGAAGAGGTCCATGATCCGGCTGAAGTCTTCATCCAAGCGGGAGCTGAAGAGGTCCATGATCCGGCTGAAGTCTTCATCCAAGCGGGAGCTGAAGAGGTCCATGATCCGGATGAAGTCTTCTATCAACGGCATCTTCTTTCTTCCGGATCCATCTTGCAGACCTCCGACACGGAACATCCAATAGAATGCAAGCTCAATCTGATTGGCTGATCGAATCAGCCAATCGGATTGATCTTGATTCTGATTGGCTGATTCCATCAGCCAATTAGAATATTCCTACCTTAATTCCGATTGGCTGATAGAATCCTATCAGCCAATCGGAATTCGAGGGACGCCATCTTGGATGACGTCCCTTAAAGGAACCGTCATTCGGCTAGTAGGCGTCGGGAGAAGAGGATGTTCCGCGTCGGAGGTCTGCAAGATGGATCCGGAAGAAAGAAGATTGAAGATGCCGTTGATAGAAGACTTCATCCGGATCATGGACCTCTTCAGCTACCGCTTGGATGAAGACTTCAGCCGGATCATGGACCTCTTCAGCCCCCCGCTTGGGCTTGGATCAGGACATCGGAGGAGCTCTTCAGGACGGATCGGTGAACCTGGTAGGGTGAAGACAAGGTAGGAAGATCTTCAGGGGCTTAGTGTTAGGTTTATTTAAGGGGGGTTTGGGTTAGATTAGGGGTATGTGGGTGGTGGGTTGTAATGTTGGGGGGGGGTATTGTATGTTTTTTTTTACAGGCAAAAGAGCTGAATTTCTTGGGGCATGCCCCGCAAAGGGCCCTGTTCAGGGCTGGTAAGGTAAAAGAGCTTTGAAATGTAGTAATTTAGAATAGGGTAGGGCATTTTGTTATTTTGGGGGTCTTTGTTATTTTATTAGGGGGCTTAGAGTAGGTGTAATTAGTTTAAAATTGTTGTAATATTTTTCTTATGTTTGTAAATATTTTTTTATTTTTTGTAACTTAGTTCTTTTTTATTTTTTGTACTTTAGTTAGTTTATTTCATTGTAGTTATTTGTAGGAATTGTATTTAATTTATTTATTGATAGTGTAGTGTTAGGTTTAATTGTAGGTAATTGTAGGTATTTTATTTAATTAATTTAATGATAGTATAGTGTTAGGTTTAATTGTAACTTAGGTTAGGATTTATTTTACAGGTAATTTTGTTATTATTTTAACTAGGTAACTATTAAATAGTTCTTAACTATTTAATAGCTATTGTACCTGGTTAAAATAATTACAAAGTTGCCTGTAAAATAAATATAAATCCTAAAATAGCTACAATGTAATTATAATTTATATTGTAGCTATATTAGGATTTATTTTACAGGTAAGTATTTAGCTTTAAATAGGAATAATTTATTTAATAAGAGTTAATTAATTTCGTTAGATTTAAATTATATTTAACTTAGGGGGGTGTTAGTGTTAGACTTAGCTTTAGGGGTTAATACATTTATTAGAATAGCGGTGAGCTCCGGTCGGCAGATTAGGGGTTAATAATTGAAGTTAGGTGTCGGCGATGTTAGGAAGGGCAGATTAGGGGTTAATACTATTTATTATAGGGTTAGTGAGGCGGATTAGGGGTTAATAACTTTATTATAGTAGCGGTGCGGTCCGCTCGGCAGATTAGGGGTTAATAAGTGTAGGCAGGTGGAGGCGACGTTGAGGGGGGCAGATTAGGGGTTAATAAATATAATATAGGGGTCGGCGGTGTTAGGGGCAGCAGATTAGGGGTAAATAAGGATAACGTAGGTGGCGGCGCTTTGCGGTCGGCAGATTAGGGGTTAATTATTGTAGGTAGCTGGCGGCGACGTTGTGGGGGGCAGATTAGGGTTTAATAAATATAATACAGGGGTCGTCGGTGTTAGGGGCAGCAGATTAGGGGTACATAAGTATAACGTAGGTGGCGGTCGGCAGATTAGGGGTTAAAAAAATGTAATCGAGTGGCGGCGATGTGGGGGGACCTCGGTTTAGGGGTACATAGGTAGTTTATGGGTGTTAGTGTACTTTAGAGTACAGTAGTTAAGAGCTTTATGAACCGCCGTTAGCCTAGAAAGCTCTTAACTACTGACTTTTTTCCTGCGGCTGGAGTTTTGTCGTTAGATGTCTAACGCTCACTTCAGACACGACTCTAAATACCGGAGTTAGAAAGATCCCATTGAAAAGATAGGATACGCAATTTACGTAAGGGGATCTGCGGTATGGAAAAGTCGCGGCTGAAAAGTGAGCGTTAGACCCTATTTTGAGTGACTCCAAATACCGGAGTTAGCCTAAAACCAGCGTTAGGAGCCTCTAACGCTGGTTTTCACGGCTAACGCCAAACTCCAAATCTAGGCCTAAATGTCTAATAATTCAAGATGTACCGTATTATGATTATTGATGATATCTGAGTAGCGGTTGTGGAATTTGTGATAAAGACAAGAGTGTGAAAAAAACAATCTACTATGGTAAGAAATATAACAGATGATTTATGTAAAAAAAAAAAAAAAACTAATATTGGTGAAATTAACTAGTAGTGTGTATAATTTTAATAATAATAATCTGTATACAACAAATACATTTGATTAAATATACCGAAAAATTTGAATCACATATAAAGAATTGAGGTGCATCAGACTTTTTAGCTGTTACATTGGACTTAAAACATTTTGAACCATGTTTAATATATTTACATGAATTGCACCTCTTCTTACCACATAGAATATTGAAGGAAATTATTAAATGTGCAGTGTTTAACTCTTTTGCAAAAGTAGGAGCTCTCCTAAAGACAATTCTCAGTTTATCTCCAATTGTATCTTTCAAATTAGGATCTTTTTGTAGCACATGCCAATGTTTTTGTAAAATCTTCTTAAACTGTGCCTGATTAATATATTGTGTGACAAATGAAAGGGAATACCATTAGTATTTTTAGTGTTCCTTTCTATTATTCTTATTCCCAGGTCTAAACATAGAATCTCTGTCTTAGGGCCTGAAATTCAAAAGCTGATGAGAATATATTTTCTAAGAAGTCTCGTCGGTACGGTGAGGCGCTTATTTATTTTTTTTAAACATTAATTTTATCTTGAGAGATGTTTATGTTGCTATGTAGTGTTAATTATGTGAAACAGACACTGTTAAAATACAAGGTCTAAAAAAAATCCCAAAGATTTTGTGTGATTTTTCTACATGATGGCAAGGTATTGAATATCGGGCCCTAAGTCCCTAGCACGACTCTGAGAATTTCTAATGGATATCCTTTTTCAACAAATCTGTCGAAAATCATTTTTGATTGGGCCTCAAATTCTTCTGTTTGAATTGGCTGAGTAGGATATTTTTCTTCCACTTCATTGGGGACTGGTGCTATCATCACAGAAGACATGTACATAAATCGTACGTATACAGTTTTAGTGTACAATAAGCAAGTCATGTACATAAATCATTTGTATACAGTTATGGGGTACAATAAACAGGAGACGTACATAAATCGTACGTATACAGTTTTAGTGTACAATAAACAAGTCATGTACATAAATCGTTTGTATACAGTTATGGGGTACAATAAACAGAAGACATGTACATAAATCGTATGTATAAAGTTATGGGGTACAAAAAACAGAAGACATGTACATAAATCGTATGTATAAAGTTATGGGGTACAATAAACAGAAGACATGTACATCAATCGTATGTATACAGTTATAGGGTACAATAAACAAGGCATGTATATAAATCCTACGTATACAGTTATGGGGTAAATAAACAGAAGACGTACATAAATCGTACGTATACAGTTATGCGGTATAATAAACAGAATACGTACATAAATCGTATGTATACAGTTATGCGGTACAATAAACAGAAGACGTACATAAATCGTACGTATACAGTTATGCAGTACAATAAACAAAAGACATGTACATAAATCCTACATATACAGTTATAGGGTACAATAAACAGAAGACATGTACATAAATCCTACGTATACAGTTATGGGGTACAATAAACAGAAGACATGTACATAAATCGTATGTATAAAGTTATGGGGTACAAAAAACAAGAAATGTACATAAATCGTATGTATAAAGTTATTGGGTACAATAAACAGAAGACATGTACATAAATCGTACGTATACAGTTATGGGGTACAATAAACAAAAGACGTACATAAATCCTACGTATGCAGTTAAAGGGTACAATAAACAGAAGACATGTACATAAATCCTACGTATGCAGTTAAAGGGTACAATAAACAGAAGACATGTACATATATCCTACGTATGCAGTTAAAGGGTACAATAAACAGAAGACATGTACATATATCCTACGTATGCAGTTAAAGGGTACAATAAACAGAAGACATGTACATAAATCCTACGTATGCAGTTAAAGGGTACAATAAACAGAAGACATGTACATATATCCTACGTATGCAGTTAAAGGGTACAATAAACAGAAGACATGTACATAAATCCTACGTATGCAGTTAAAGGGTACAATAAACAGAAGACATGTACATATATCCTACGTATGCAGTTAAAGGGTACAATAAACAGAAGACAAGCTTCTCATGTGTGATGTCACTCGGCCATAGCTGCTGCCTGCTGCAGCTTATGTGAGGCAGAGCTGAGCCAAAGCCTTTAAACAGGCCAGTGCTGGTAATAGTGGTACAATAGCTCTCTGTGCATAGACCAATAGCACACTTTGCATATGCCAGGACTAGTGCTGCAAAATTTGGCAGGTAAATAGCAAATCTCAGCGCTTTTTCTGCGCATGTGCTCCGCGCGCACCCTTGATATGTATTTGCAGCTCCATATATCAACACAATATAAGGTTACTCATAAATTCATTAACTGTAAGTAACCTTTAATTGTGATGATATGTGGAGCTGCAAATAACTGTTGGAGAAACTGTTTAGTTAATTTTATTTACATATCGTGGTGTGCATGCGCAGAAAAAGCGTCGAGATTTGCTATCTAGCCATCTAATTTTGAAATCCCTCTTAGTGCGCATGAGCGCACATACATCACTGCATTCTAAACATTCTTTACATCATACGTAGAATGCAGTGACGTAATGTGTGTGCATGCGCAATGAAAGGGTAGTGCGCTGCACATCTATACTATAATCACGTTTGTAACGCGTCCGCCGCCGTCTGCAGTTGCGCACGCATCCTCAAAGGAATGTTGGCAGCGCGAGGCAGTCAAAAGAATGTTTTTTTTTAATACTTATTGCGGGCGGTTAGTTTTTTTTTTTTGTAATGCTCCGATTGCCTTTGCTGCATCCAGGTGGAATCCGGAAAATGGCAGGGTGGTGAAAGAATCCACCTTCGGTGTATTATTTCACCACCCTGCCATATGTCGATTTTGTGATGTCGATAAATCGGCCCCTAAGGCATACTTAGATATGTATGTTGGAAGGTGCAGGTTCACTAAATCCCTAAAATGATAAACATTTATGGGGGTGCGCTTAAAAACTCATGCCAAATATAGCTCAAGCTCTAAGCTGAAGGTGCCCTAAGCCAAAGGTGCCCTAAGCCAAAGGTCAAATAGTTCCTTAGTTACATTCAAAATATGATTTTGTATTTAAATATAAGTTAAAAACATTGCATACATACACACATACACATCTATACATGCACACCTATAAATACAACTTTTAGCCTATCCCAGTCCAGCACCTGATCATATACCATAGCAATATCCTTCTAAATAACTGGGGAGGGTTTCACTAATAAACCTTGATTTGATTTTTATATTTAAATTTATTATTATCATATATTTGTATAGCTCCGCACAATTCCGTAGCACTGGGTACAGAGATAAAGGTATACAATGAGAGAGGTTTGTGATACAATACAAATACATTACAGACTAGAAAAAAAAACTAGAACAGGAGGTGAAGGGCCCTGCTCCGAAGAGCTTACAGTCTAAATGTTGATGCAGAGACATAAGGTTAGGGGTAGATGGCATTTGCAATTTTGTTGTAGCAGTGAGTCAAAGTAGTTCAAGATTTATTTAGGGTAGGATGCAAAACAGGAGAAATGGTAAGCCTCCCTGAATAGGGGGGGTTTTCAAAGAATGTTGAAGCTATACAAGGGAAAGACAAGGTTGGAGACATTCTGATGGAGCAGGGTAGAGAGTGCCATAGGACAGGAACAGCATGTGGGAAGTCTTGGAAGCAAAAGAGGGAAGTGGAGATAAAAGGAATGGGGAGTGGTGGTTGATGGTAGAGGACGGGTTGGGGATTATTTAGAGATGATAAAGGAAATATAGTTGTGTGAGGCTAAGTACATTAGCGGTAAGGATTAATACTTTAAATTGTATTTTAGAGTGTGGTAGGTTAACAGCTTAACCCAAAAGGACGTATATATACATCATGCGGTACTATAAAGTACAAAGTACTGCATGTCGTATATATATATACGTCCGAGCTGCAGGGAGCTCCAATAGTCTCTGCTGTAAATTAACATGGGAGGGAGTGGATGGCCCTACACTGCAGAAAAGTAAATAAATGGAGAGGAAGGGATTGGGAGTTTCACTACAGAAAAAAAAGGTGGGGTGGGGGCCCTAGACAACAATTGACAGAGACGGGGAGGTGCGGGGACCACTACACTACATAAAATGTTTAAAAAATATATATTTTATAGGTCTGGACAGACAGCTGCCAGTACTAAAGATGGCCGCATGTATTGGGAGGGAGAGGATTAGAGAGCTATTTGGGGGGATGAGAGAGATAGGAGGGTTGATGAGTATCACTGTACTGCAGAAAAAAAAGATATAAAAAAATAATAATAATAATTAAAAAAAAACTAAACTGCATACTGGCATACTATCTGCCAGTAGCTAAGATGGTAGTGACCAGTGGGAAGTGCAGGAGGGAAGAAAGCTATGAAGGATCAGGGAGTGGGAGGTGTCAGGTGGGAGGTTAATCTCTATACTAAACACAAACTAAAATGAACCTTACAAGCTACCTTATTTACCCCTTCACTGCTGGGAATAAAATAAGTGTGCTGCAATTAGTGGCATTCTAATTACCAGAAAGCAATGGCAAAGCCATGTATGTCTGCTATTTCTGAACAAAGGGGATCCCAGAGAGGTTTTTACAATAATTTGTGCCATGATTGCACAACCAGTAGGTAAATAATTTCAGTGAGAAACCCAAAGTGGTGAAAAAGTTAACAATATTTTTTATATGATCGCATCTGGCGGTGAAATGGCGGCATGAAATATACCAAAATGGACCTAGATCAATATCTTGGGTTGTCTGCTTTAAAAAAATATACTTTTGACAGGTAAATATAAAAAAAGGCTCTATTTCTGTTTAAATGGAGTGATAGCAAAAATGCTAAACATTCTTTGGTATTATGGGCAAGTTCTTCTCTGAACGTCCCGGTAGCAAAGAGATCAAAGTAGTCAATACATGACAAAATGAGGGAAAGTTAGAGTCTGGAGATGCAGGGAGAGTCTTTCTGCGAACCCATCCAAACTGCCTGCTAACAGCTCCTAAGCAATCAGTTTTGACGAGTTTCACTGCCTGCTTGTTTTTCTCACTCAAGTCCATGTCAGGAGCGATGCTACAAGACTGTCACACTTGAGAGGCTGTGTTTCTGTTCTACAGCATGGATTCTGGTAAGATTGTTTCAATTTTTAAATATGTTGAAAACCCTAGAAGACAGGGTCACAGTGTGGCTCCTTTTATCTTATAGAATCATGGGTTAATATCTGCTGAGGGGGAATTATTGAACAGTGGGGATTAATCAAATATGATGCTTTCATTTTATGCTGCTTTATGTGTGAGATTTTATTGGGCGGTCCTGCCTTGCACACCATGTGATGGGGAGTGGTCTCACTTTTATTTCCTCTTTCCTGACCGAGCTGGCTGTTGGAGAAGACACTTTTTCTCTGCATTGTCTGGGTCTAGGAGGCGGTGAGTGCCCCAGCCATTGGGAGTATAAAGGTGCCGTTTTTTGAGAAATAAAAGATTGTTTTATTTTCTGTGTCCTACTGTCATTAGCTTTAGCTATGGAGGATTCTGAGATACTAGAGGGTACTCCCTCTATTCCAAATAGTAATACCTGTTTAAATTGTGAGGAGGCCTTGGTATGCCCGCCCTCTCAACTATGTTCCACATGCCTTGACAACGTTATTAGGTCTAAGAAGGTTAACCCCTTTAGTACCACTGAGCCATCCACCTCTGAGGACTCACCGTCCTGTGAGGTGCATACCCAACAGTCATCTCCTTCTACACACACAGCTTCCCGTGGCACGTCTGATCCTCCATCTGGAGGAAGCCTTTTACCATTAGATTTTACCACGCATTTAAAAACGGCAGTGTCTGAGGTCTTCAGTGCTTTACCTCACCCCACTAAACGCAAGTGAAAGATTAAACATAGCACTCCTGCCTAGGGGTCATCATGTAATTTATTGGATTTATCTGTTCTGTTATCCGAGGATGAGTCATACTCTGAGGCTTCAGAGGGCGAACTTTCTGGGATGGAGTCTGCTGCCTCTAAGCCTCCTGCTGCGGCGGAGCCAGCCTTTCGATTTAAGATTGAACACTTACGTTTTCTTCTAAAAGAGGTCCTGCCTACATTAGAGGTTCCAGAGGCCAAACTGCCTGATGAAACTTTGATTCCTAAATTAGACAGAGTTTATGAGGACAGAGTAGTGCCGTTAACTTTTCTTGTACCTGTAAAAATGACGAACATTATTAAAAAACGAATGGGACAGAATTGGATTTTCCTTTTCCCCTTTCGTCTTCCTTTAAGAAATTATTCCCGGTCCCGGACTCTCAATTGGAGTTGCGGGGTTCCGTCCTTAAGGTGGATGGCGCTATCTCCACGCTTGCCAAACGTACTACTATCCCGCTTGAGTATAGCTCGTCGTTCAGAGTCGATGGATAAGAAGATGGAAACTCTTCTAAGAAAGATGTTTCAACATACTGGATACTTGTTTCGACCGGCAGCAGCCATTGCCGCGGTTGCTGGAGCAGCTACCTACTGGTGCGACTCCTTATCGGAATTGATCGAGGTGGAGGGTCCCCTCGACATTATCCAGGAAAGAATTAAAGCCTTGAGAATTGCTAATTATTTTATCTGTGATGCAAACATGCAGATTATTCACCTAAATGCTAAGGTTTCTGTTTTTTCAGTTCAGGCCCGTGGGGCGCTCTGGCTGAAGTCCTGGTCGGCGGATATGACTTCTAAGTCCAGACTTCTTTCCCTCCCTTTTAAGAGAAAGATTTTATTTGGTCCAGGCCTGGACTCCATTATCTCCACGGTTACAGGGGCAAGGGTTGTTCTTAAGGTTTTGCAATGGGTTCCGTTTGAGCCTATGCATGAAATTGATATTAAATTGTTGTCCTGGAAGGTTCTTTTTCTACTGGCTATTGTTTCTGCGTGCAGAGTATCTGAGATTGCCACCTTGCAATGTGAGCATCCTTATCTGGTGTTCCATTCTGATAAGGCTGTCCTATGTGCTAAGTTAGGTTTTCTTTCTAAGGTTGTGTCAGACTGCAACATCAATCAAGAGATTGTGGTTCCTTCCTTGTATCCCAATCCTTCTTCGTCGAAGGAACGCTTGCGTCATAATTTGGACGTGGTTCACGCCTTGAAGTTCTATCTTCAGGCTACTAAGGATTTTAGACAAAACTTCTTCCTTGTTTGTCTATTCCGGGAAGCGTAAGGGTCAGAAGGTCTCTTCGACTTCCTTATATTTTTGGTTAAGGAATGTTATCTGCTTTGCCTATGAGACAGCGGGACATAAAACTCCTCAGAGGATTATGGCTCATTCTACTAGAGCAGTGGCTTCCTCTTGGGCCTTTAAGAACGAGGCCTCTATGGATCAGATTTGTAAGGCGGATGCCTGGTCCTCCTTACATACTTTTGATGTTTTTGCTTCGGCTGAAGCAGCTTTTGGGAGAAAGGTTTTGCAGGCTGTGGTGCCCTCAGATTAGGGCCCACCTCTCTTTTTGTCCCTCCCGTTATCATTCAGTGTCCTCTAGAGCTTGGGTATAAGTTTCCCAACAGTAAGGAATGATGCCGTGGACTCTCCTTATATTAAGAAGGAAAACATAAATTATGCTTACGAGATAATTTCATTTCCTTCTGTATAAGGAGAATCCACGACCCCCACCCATGTTCTCCAATGGACGGCCCTCTAATCTATATTATATTTTTCTTCTGACACCATTCATACCCTGATATTTATTCTACTGTTCCTTATTCCCTCAGCAGAATGATTGGGGGATGGGGGAAGTGGGAGAGGTATTTAAGCCTTTGGTTGGGGTGTCTTTGCCTCCTCCTGGTGGCCAGGTTCAGTATTTCTCAACAGTAAGGAATGATGCCATGGACTCTCCTTATACAGAAGGTAATGAAATTATCTAGTAAGCATAATTTATGTTTTCTCGAGTAAGGAAAGGGGGACTTTTGGAATTTTTTACGCAGGTGTGCAAGGCAGAAATTTAGTAAGCGCTTGTACATGTAGAGTGAATGTCAGTTCAGAGTCAAGTGTTAGCCCTAAGACAGCAGACCTGGGGTGAGGAGTTGAGAATAGAGTCTCTAACTGTAAGAGAAATGTCAGATGTGGGATGTCTAGGAGAGGGCAGACTAAGAAGCAGTAGTGGGGGCTGTATTTGAAAAGGCACCAATTTGTAGCCATCAGCTTTTCTCTCACCTGTGCTCACTGGATCAGACCCTATCACAAGCTCAGTCCTCTGTAAAGTTATTGTTTGGTTTTAAAATTGAGTTGATGGATTCCAAAAGCTTGCCTACTTACTTCCCCTACTATTAAGGGACATGAAAGTCAGAATTAAACTTTCATTATTTAGATAGAGTATATAAAACAATTTACTTTTCTATGAAATTTACATTGTTCTCTTGGCATCCATTTTGGAAGAGCATACCTAGGTTGTCTCAAGAACCCATGCCTCCCTTACCACAATAAACCGTTATTGCACATTTTGCACCTGAATTAAACATAAACAGACTGATCATTACCCTCATAGATTTTCTTCATCCCCTGTACCCCAATGCAATAATCACCAACCATAACCTTCCTGTTTCACTATTAAAGGAACATACAAGTGTAAGTTATTATTGCACTATTGCTTGCACATAACTGTGTTCAAACCTTAAAGGGACAGTATACACTCATTTTCATATAACTGCATGTAATAGACAGTCACTACTATAAAGAATAAGATGCACGGATACTGATATAAAAATCCAGTATAAAACTGTTTAAAAACTTACTTAGAAGCTCTCAGTTTAGCTCTGTTGAAAAGGTAGCTGGAAAGCCCACTGCAAGTGGCAAATAAGACACTCCCCCCTCCCCCTTCTTTTGCATATGAAAAGACCCTTTACAAAAACAGGAGCAAGCTGGAGAAGGTAGCTGACAGTATTCACATAAAACTTTGGGTCTTGGTTAGGAGTCTGAAAATCAGAGCAATTTTATTTAAAAATAAGCAAAACTATACATTTAAAAAAAACAAACCTTTATGGGCTATATAAATAGATCATCTACAAAACATTAATGTAAAGAAAAAATGAGGTTTATATATATATAATTCCAGGCAGAGTATGGCACTCACGAATCTTTGACCGGGGTGCTGCAGCAGACAAAGCATACAAAACAAAAAGAAGCAGGCATTCACCGGTATTTAAATAAAGGATATCTTTTAATCCCACAAGGTGTGACGTTTTGGAGTATTACCTCCTTCCTTTGTTATGTCTGAGGAAGGAGGTAATACTCAGAAACGTCACACCTTGTGGAATTAAAAGATATCCTTTCTTTTAATTCCGGTGAATGCCTGCTTCTTTTTGTTTTTTATATCCCTGTATTTATAAATGCCTGTATTTCTGCAAAAATAGAACATATTCTTCAATGTGAAAAACTTCGGAATGTGAAATATTAATCATGTCGGGTTAGCGCACTTGAGAAAATGTGATAGGGTTTGCTCACCAGTAAGGATATTCGAAGTTCGGATTTTGCATGCGTCAGGTTGCGTGCGAGCAAAATCTTTTTACTTTCAACTTCTAATACATGCACTACCCGACTTGCTAAAAAAGCCAAAGTCTAGCGGGATTAACGCGGAAGCGCAAACTACCACTCCACTCGTAATCTAGCCCAAAGTGTATAATTTCTGAAAGTGTGCTCTTTAATTTATGTAAAGTCACAAGAAAAGGTGAACTTAAAGGGACAGTATACTATAAAATTGTGTTTCTAATTACTTTTTTTTTTACCAGCTGCAGGGTGTGCAGAGGGCAACATGCATTATGCACCTAAAACAGCACACGAATAGTGACCCTGGACAGCACTATCCATGTTCCTCCCTGCACACCCTGCAGCATGTGTAACTCATAAGTGTCCAGGAAAACATTGCCAGGGTGGCAACCATAAGAACCACCTCTATAAATATCTAATGAGAAACAATTAGACAAATCATTGTGTTATTGTTATTGACATCAGGGAGAAAATATTACATCTAAGTACTGATTATACTATTATAGTTATGTGTATAGCATGAAAAGTTAATGATATCTGACACAATGCACATTGATCAGTACTTTCCCTGATCCTGGTTACTAACACTGTAATATGACATCACCAACTGCTGACATTGGGATCTCACCATTTCTGCTGTACCTATAGCAGCAGCACAATATTATGATGTCATCCATTGTTGGTGTTGTGATGTCACTGTGTGGTGTGAATAAATAACAATAGCACAGTGAGAGTCTCACTCAGTTAGCTGTCTATCTGACTTGCTAGTGGTTTGCTACTAATTAGCAGGATACGTACATATTTCATTTCAAGCTCTACAGAGCTGCGCTGTACCAACTTGGCCTCATCCTTAACCGGTAAGAGATACACAAACTGCTCTCAATTATTTGTTTGTTGTGGGACAAAATTAACCATGCACATATACCACATGCACAAACAATGTAAGCAGTATTGTTACTGTTACTATAATTACACAGCATCATTGTTGAAACTTTGTTCATAAAATCAATTCTCCTATAATTTATATATTATTGTTTATGCCCTAATAACAAAACAAAAACTAAAAATCCTGCATCTCTCTTGCACAAGTCTCTTGTCATTTTAAAAAGATTTCACATCTTTTCTGAGCCACCTATTGTAAGTCTAATTTATGGAAGTTTCTCTGTGCTAGTTTTTTTCCCCTTCAAATTCTTTTCACTTACTGAATATTCAAAATGTTACCACCTCTATTATATTTTTCTAATAAATAAATAGTACTTCTAAATGGGAAAAATTGTGTTCATTCATGTTGTCTGTTAATGTTGCAATTAATGGTCACCATTTGTTTTAAAGACTATATAATATTATTTTAAATTCATAAATTAATTTTCTTTCATAATATATTATTCATATCCTGGCAAGCTATTTATTTTAACCAAATGTATTTTCATTTAAAATAAATATATTTCTGAATCTATTGTATTTTTGGGAAAGCTATTTTCTTCTAATATATTGCACCAGACAACACACACAAAACATAGAAACACATATAAAACTGGTTAAATGAGCACGTGAATAAGAGTATCTATGTTAAAAATACTACTCACTTCTTCACATGAGCAGTAAGGTTGTGTCAAGGCTTCAGCTGTGTTACTGCCCATTCCTACCCCTTTCATATCTCCACTCACACAATTTTCACTAACCCATTTGTGCACCTTTAACAACCCAATTCATTCCAACCTCATTCATAATCTTACTTACACACCTTTTGCAACTGTTATGCATCTATGTATACTTTTTACCCAAATGTTATATCATCTTTCATATCTGGATTAACACACACACATTTTCATAAACACTTATTTTAATTTAGTTAGCATTTGCACAAGCTGAAATTTCATTGAAGAGAATACCTAGGTAGTTAGCGACAGGGCTGGACTGGGACCAAACATAGGCCTGGGCATTTTTAGGAAGGACAGGCCAGCTACCCCTCTCCCCACACACACACTTTTTGTACCTAAATCTGTATTATAATGTATTAGTTTGAATTACAAAAACAAAAATGTTTATAACATCCTTCTGTCACTGTATTTTATAAACTGGTTGTGATTAAAGAGTAAAAAACTAAAATATAATAAAAAACATAAGTTTTAAATTTAAATAAAGAGTAAATGCATATTGTTCATCAGTCTGTGTAGTCACAGTTACTAAAGGTAACTGGAACCTGAGCAGGATGGGACAAGCTCACTGCTGGCTCCCTGCACCATACACAAATAATAATGCTGGCAATGGGACAGTGCTAAGGCAACAGGCCCTGGCCCCAGCCCACTGGACAAATACCCTTTGGCCCTATTCTCAGTACAGGCCTAGGAAGTATGCACGGATCTGGAGGATTATGTAACAACAGTTTGCAATAATTATTTTACACACTACTGTATATAGAAGCAGTGTTTGCACAATAAACAACATTGTTAAAACCATTCTTGCAAAATTGCTGCCATATAGTTCTCTAGACATGTGCACATTCCTGAGCCTGCCTACTTGCTTTTTAACAAGAGATACCAAGATTACAAAATGATGATAGTAGTAAGTTAAAAAGTCTTTTTTTTATTGTACACTCTATCTGAATCATTAAAGGAAATGTTGTTTTTCATGTTCCTTCAATGTACATGATCTTTATATAGCTACTTAGACACGATATTCCCATGTAGGAGACGACACAGAGCATAAAGTGTTGTTATCAGAGCCCCCAACAAAACAGTCAGAGATTGTACAACAGTAAATAACCAGAGACAAACGGATTTAATACAAACGCTAGACAACTCTAGTTTAGTTTTCTCTTATTTTCCCAGTTATCCTATTCCTTTATCCAGACTTAGTTTCATATGAAATCTCTCTGCCCGCGATCATCCTGCTTCTTTCTAAACAAATTAACTGGAAACAACGTGGAAAAGTATAATAAAAAAAAGTTGTTTTAAAATATTGAGAAAAAAATACTTAAAGGGACATGAAACCCAAAAGTTTTCATGATTCAGATAGAGCATGCAGTTTTAACTAACTTTCTAATTTACTTCTGTTATCGCATTTTCTTCATTCTCTTGGTAATTTTTGTTGAAAAGTCAGGAGTGTGCACGTGTCTGGGCCACTATAGGAAAGAGCTTACCCTATTTCCTATTACTCAGGATAGTTTCCTGATTGAGGGATAGGGAGATTTTAAACCTATATTCAATGCACTGTTTTTGGGACTGTCAGTGGTGTTTGTTTGTACTTCTCCTAAGACAAGCAGCGCCCTTCTCTCGCGCCTTTGCAGCGTGGCTCCTATATCACTGTCTCGCACAGCTTAGCAGCGTACAACACAATAGAAACACTAGCTTAAAGGTACATGAAACCCAAAATTTTTCTTTCATGATTCAGATAGAGAATACAATTTTAAACAACTTTCTAATTTACTTCTATTATCTAATCTGTTTCATTCTCTTGGTATCATTTGTTGAAGGAGCAGCAATGCACTACTAGTTTCTAACTGAACACATGGGTGAGCCAATCACATTCAATATATATATGCAGCCACCAATCAACAGCTAGAACCTAGGTTCTCTGCTGCTCATGAACTTGCCTAGATAAACATTTCAGCAAATGATAACAAGAGAAGGAAATAAATTAAATAATAGAAGTAAATTGGAAAGTTGTTTAAAATGGTATTCTCTGTCTGAATCATGAAATAATTTTTTTGGGGTTTCATGTCCCTTTAAGTGTTCAGCTATGTATTAAATATTTCCAATTAAGTTTCCTAATCTATACACTTATAATGTGTTCTGATTCTAGCACATAGTGACTTAAGTGTTGTTGTTTTATGTGAGCCTAGCTCCTTTAAATTAAATGTACTCTGAATTTTATTCTTTGGGCCAGGTGGCATTATTAACGCTTCTCTAAGGGAGCAATACATCTGAAAACTTTTTTGGCACGCAGGGAGATCTTGGCTACGCACTGTGCTAATCACTAAGAGTTTCATGGTGTGCTGGGAGTTTTTGGATAGTGTTTTGCAGTCTTAGTATTTCTGGGCTGTAATTTTCCCATCTAGTGTGGTAATCTCATCCACTTTGCGAGAGGCCTCTATGCACTTCACTTTAGTTATGCAATGTATCTGGGAAGGTTAAGTTGTCTTCCTGAAATGTGGGGGGTTATTGCTAACTATCAGCGTTGTGGTATTTTGTCCAATGGCGATGCATTAACATTTTGGCATCTACATTTGGTGTGAGTGGCATTTTTCAGTGTGACTGACTTATTTTCTGATAATTTTATTGACGCGAGTATAATGCAATACAGGTGCTTACACATCTGCATATGGCTGTTACGAAGTTTTGTGCTTTAACTGCTGCCATGCTTTCTAACACTTTTTTTTTTTTTTGTAATCTGTGTGAAATATTTTTATATTTTATATATAAAATAGTACTTAAGGAGAACAGTTGGTAAAAGAGTTAAAAGACATACGAGTATGGTAAAAACATGAATTTATTTGAGCTAAACAACGCATTTCTCGGCCATAAGCTCTTGGCCGTTTCCTGAGGAAACGGCCAAGAGCTTACAGGCAAGAAACATGTTGTTTAGCTCAAATAAATTCATATTTTTACCATACTTGGATGTCTTTTAACTCTTTTACCAACTGTTCTCCTCAAGTACTATTTTGGCATATAGGAGTGAACCATATTTTATTAGTTGGTATTATACTCCCAGTACTGGTCTTAATCAGCCACAGTGCATACAGCATTATCACCCATCCGGCTCCTTGTCAGAGCATTTCCGATTGCCACATGAAGATTGAAGGAGTTACCTTTCCCGTCGTGGAGAGCCAGCAGCCGTTCCTGTTACCAGTAAGATTTCGTCCTTCCAGCGTACTGACTGCTGTTAAAGGTCAGCCCGCTTGTTTGCACTTCTTACACTAAGAGTGCCACTAAACTTGTGAGTACCTATTCACCTGCTTTACACACACCACTCTACATGTGTTTGTATTTTTACACCATGAGGCGCTTTCTTTTTGTTTTCACCATTTACAAAATTGAATGTTTTTGCCTCAGCTGAGGTTTCCCTTTGGAGAAAGGTTCTTCAGGAAGGGGTGCCTAGTATTTAGGTGTCTTCCTTGCCTATTTTCCCACCCAAATTTCTTAGTGGACTCCACAGCTTGGGTATAGATTCCCATATGTAGGAATGGATCTTGTGGACTTTTACAACCATTAGAAAGAAAACAAAACTTATTCTTACCTGATAAATTATTTTCTTTCTTGGTATTGAGAGTCCACGACCCCGCCCTTGTCTGGTACGGCAGCAGTCCTAGTTTCATCTCTTCACTCTGCTATCTCTCTTGATTTCCCTATCCCCTATGAACTACTGGGAGAGAAAGGGAAGAAGGAGGTATATTCAAGCAATCTGATTGGGGTGTCTTTGCCTGATCTCGTGGACTCTCACTACCAAGGGGCATATGTATCAAGCTCCATATGGAGCTTGATGCCCCGTGTTTCTGGCGACCCTGCAGGCTCGCCAGAAACAGCTGTTATGAAGCAGCGGTCACAAAGACCACTGCTCCATAACCTGTCCGTCTGCTCTGAGCAGGCGGACACACATCGCCACAATTGTCTGCAGGGGGCGGCGTTGCACCAGCAGCTCTTGTGAGCTGCTGGTGCAATGCTGAATACGGCAAGCGTATTGCTCGCCGTATTCAGCGAAGTCTGGCGGACCTGATCCGCACTGTCGGATCAGGTCCACCAGACTTTGATAACTAGAGGCCCAAGAATTTATCAGGAAAGAATAAATTTTGTTTTTGTAATCACAGGTGTATTCAGCTATTGAAAAAAAGCATTTAAAGAGCCATTATAATGCAAAAATTATACATATCTAAATAGTTTAACCCCCAAATAAATTAAACACATAAGGGGTTGAATACAATCCTTTAGAAAAATATATCAAATGATTTATCTACAAAAATCCCCCTAGACTTTAATGGTGATTTTCTGTTCAAAACCATTAGATAAGTGTTTCTAATAGATTGTTATTGACCCCATTGTTAAATTACCACTTGGGAACCACAGAGAACTGCTGGTCGAGAGTAAATACAGCTGCCTTCTCTATTTAACACTTGTACGCCAACCCAAAGCTGCGCTACACCAACTACGCTTAAGCCAAAGGTGTGTTAGGAATACTTTGCATTTATTTAGACATATACACTCACCGGCCACTTTATTAGGTACACCTGTTCAATTGCTTGGTAACACAAATTGCTAATCAGCCAATCACATGGCAGCAACTTAATTCATTTATGCTTCTAGACGTGGTGAAGACAACTTGCTGACGTTCAAACCGAGCATCAGAATGGGGAAGAAAAGGGATTTAGGTGACTTTGAACGTGGCATGGTTGTTGGTGCCAGACGGGCTGGTCTGAGTATTTAAAAAACTGCTAATCTACTGGGATTATCACGCACAACCATCTCTAGGGTTTACAGAGAATGGTCCAAAAAAGAGAAAATATCCAGTGAGCGGCAGTTGTGTGGACGAAAATGCCTTGTTGATGTCAGAGGTCAAAGGAGAATGGGCAGAATGGTTTGAGATGATAGAAAGGCAACAGTAACTCAAATAACCACTCGTTACAACCAAGGTATGGAGAATACATCTCTGAATGCACAACACATCGAACTTTGAAGCAGATGGGCTACAGCAGCAGAAAACCATACCGGGTGCCACTCCTGTCAGCTAAGAACAGGAAACTGAGGCTACAATTCGAACAGGCTCATCACAATTGGGCAATAGAAGATTGGAAAAATGTTGCCTGGTCTGATGAGTCTTGATTTCAGCTGCAACACTCAGATGATAGGGTCAGAATTTGGCGTAAGCAACATGAAAGCATGGATCCATCCTGCCTTGTATCAACGGTTCAGGCTGGTGGTGGTGTAATGGCGTGGGGGATATTTTTTTGGCACGCTTTGGGCACCTTAGCACCAATGGAGCAGTGTTTAAATGCCATGGCCTACCTGAGTATTGTTGCTGACCATGTCCATCCCTTTATGACTGCAATGTACCCATCTTCTGATGGCTACATCCAGCAGGATAATGCGCCATGTCACAAAACTCAAATAATCTCAAACTGGTTTCTTAAACATGACAATGAGTTAACTGTGCTCCAATGGCTTCCACAGTCATTAGATCTCAATTGAATAGAGCACATTTGGGATGTGGTGGAACGGAAGATTTACATCATGGATGTGCAGCCGACAAATCTGCAGTAACTGCGTGATGCTATCATGTCAATATGGACCAAAATGTCTGAGGAATGTTTCCAACACCTTGTTGAATCTATGCCACGAAGAATTAAGGCAGTCCTAAAGGCAAAAAGGGGTCCAACCCGGTACTAGCATGAAGTACCTAATAAAGTGGCCGGTGAGTATATATATATATATATATATATATATATATATATATATATATATATACAGTATCTCACAAAAGTGAGTACACCCCTCACATTTTTGTAAGTATTTTATTATATTTTTGTGACAACACTGAAGAAATTACACTTTGCTACAATGTAAAGTAGTGAGTGTACAGCCTGTATAACAGTGTAAATTTGCTGTCCCCTCAAAATAACTCAACACACAGCCATTAATGTCTAAACCGTTGGCAACAAAAGTGAGTAAACCTCTAAGTGTAAATGTCCAAATTGGGCCCAAAGTGTCAATATTTTGTGTGGCCACCATTATTTTCCAGCACTGTCTTAACCCTCTTTGGCATGAAGTTCACCAGAGCTTCAGAGGTTGCCACTGGAGTTCTCATTCACTCCTCCATGATGACATCACACAGCTGGTGGATGTTAGAGACCTTGCGCTCCCCCACTTTCCGCTTGAGGATGCCCCACAGATGCTCAATAAGGTTTAGGTCTGGAGACATGCTTGGCCAGTCCATCACCTTTACCCTCAGCTTCTTTAGAAAGGCAGTGGAGGTGTGTTTGGGGTCGTTATCATGTTGGAATACTGCCCTGTGGCCCAGTCTCTGAAGGGAGGGGATCATGCTCTGCTTCAGTATGTCAGAGTACGTGTTGGTATTCATGTTTCCCTCAATGAACTGTAGCTCCCCAGTGCCGGCAGCACTCATGCAGACCCAGACCATGACACTCCCACCACCATGCTTGACTGTAGGCAAGACACACTTGTCTTTGTACTCCTCACCTGGCTGCCGCAACACACACTTGACACCATCTGAACCAAATAAGTTTATCTTGGTATCATCAGACCACAGGACATGGTTCCAGTAATCCATGTCCTTAGTCTGCTTGTCTTCATAAAACTGTTTGCACGCTTTCTTGTGCATCATCTTTAAAAGAGGCTTCCGTGTTCGGCATATGGTCTGAGCACTGACAGGCTGACCCCCCACCACTTCAACCTCTGCAGTAATGATGGCAGCACTCATACGTCTATTTCCCAAAGACAACCTCTGGATATGATGCTGAGCACGTGCACTCAACTTCTTTGGATGACTATGGCTAGGCCTGTTCTGAGTGAACCCTGTTCTGTGAAACCGCTTTATGGTCTTGGGTGTTGAGTTATTTTGAGGGGACAGCAAATTTACACTGTTATACAAGCTGTACATTAACTACTTTACATTGTAGCAAAGTGTCATTTCTCTAGTGTTGTCACATGAAAAGATATAATAAAATATTTACAAAAATGTGAGGGGTGTACTCACTTTTGTGAGATACTGTATATATACATACATACATACATACACACAGAGAGAAGCACACTCTCTCTCTCTCTCTCTCTCTCTCTCTATATATATATATATATATATATACACACACACACACATATTGGAGCACTTTCAAGTCAAACACCTTGCCATAAACTGTATCCCTTTTTAAAGGACCAGTAAAAGGTGCAGTTAACTGCACTTGTATTTCTTTAGGGTAACTTAAAATTAAGTTCTTCCATTTGTAGAAGAACTGTTTAATTTGGGGTTCTGAATTTATCAAGGTGTCCAATTGCTCCATTATCATCTGATTTTTAAAGGGACATGCCACCCACATTTTTTCTTTTATGATTTTGAAAGAGAATGCAATGTTAAACATCTTTCTAATTTACTTTTATTATCTAATTTGTTTTATTCTCTTGATATTCTTTGATGAAAAGCATATCTAGATATGCTCACTAGCTGCTGATTGGTTGCTGCACATAGAAGCATCATGTGATTGGCTCACCATGTACATTGCTTTTTCTTCAAATAAGGATATTTAAAAAATGAAGCAAAATAAATAATGGAAGTAAATTGTAATGTTGTTTAAATTTCTATTCTCTATCTGAATCATGAAAGAAAGATTTTGGGTTTAGTGGCCCTTTAAGTTTCTGGAGAAATTCTGTCACACTAGGGGCTTTGCAGGATTTCCAGTATTTAAGGATCAATAATCTGCTGACCATAATTATAGCAAATTGGCAAATGTTTTTGAAGGAATTTTCTTTTTGGCCATCTATAAAAAAAAATACACGTGGTTATCCGTTATTTGTATGTAATTTTGGTTAATTTTATTTACCCAATAGTTAATATTTTACCAATATTTCTTTATTTTAGGACAGTTCCAAAATAATGGTGAATATCCGCTTTTAATATTTTACATTTGTGACAATGAGTGCCTGATTTATCCCATCTGGCCTTGATGTTTGGTGTAATATATATTCGGTTTATAAATTTAGTGTGTGATTCTCTCCATGAGGAGGAGAGTATGGTGGTATCTGCGAGTTTAAAACTTTTAGAGATGGTTTCCAGTAGAAGCTGCCAGACGTCTGCTATTTTGTGCACATTCACTTGTCCACAGGAGCTCATAACTATTTTATATAGTAGAGAGATAGAGTATTTGCCTGCTTTGAATAGATTCAGTGCAGGTTTTAAAATAAGCTAAGTTTCCTCTTCTACACTATTATATACAATTTCCTGAACATAGTGTCGGGCCTGTAAGAAGGCAAAAAATTCTCTATTCGGAATACAGAATTCTTGTTTTAAGTCAGAAAATGTCTTACATCTCCCTGACCCTTTGTCTCTAGACTGATGTATATATGGTAGCCCTTTTGAGGCCCAGTCTTTGAAAAGTTTGGAATTTAAGCCTGGTGTAAAATTAGGATTACCAGTAGTAGTTAAATATTTAGAATAACATGGGTTAATATGTAGGATTTTTAATATTATTTGCCAGGCCACAATCACATTTTGAACAACAGATAATTGTTTAACTTTAACAGGCCATGTATTAGGGGAACAGTGAAGAAGAGCTCTAAGTGACTATGGCTGCACTAAGATTTCTTCTAAAGAATAAACTGCAATCTATTCCAGTTAACCAGTCCATAGCGGTCTTTACAATACCTATTAGGTTATATATTTCAATATCTGGTAGTACAAATCCCCCCATCAGATCTAAATAATGAAAGTTTATTAAACGTAATAGCCTTCTGTTCCCCCCCCCATAAAAATGGTATACATATCTGTTTAAATGCATTAAAATCCTTTCGTTTTAACATTATTGGGAGGTTTTGCATTAAATATAGTAATTTAGGGAATATCACCATTTTTATTAAGTTAATTTTGTCTGTTAAAGTTAACTTGAATTTGGTCCAATTTTCCAGATCATGGTTTATTTTATAATTAAGCTTATACCACTCATTGATATCCTTGGATAATTTAATACCCAAGTATATAAAAGCATCTTTCGCCTCTTTAAACTGAAAAGTTTGGCATGAGTCTTTTTGTTTGCTTAGCCAAAAAAAAAAAAACAGTTTTGGATGTGTAGCCTGAAAAGGCACTAAAGTCCTGTAATATTTGGGTTAATACTGGGATACTTTTTCAAGTATTTGTCATTAAGACTAATAAGTCATCCGCATATAGTAGAGTTGAGGCCTTAATCAGAATAGAGGTATTGGAACAGTTATAAATGAAACTAATAATGTTCAAAAAGGGTCTTTCGACTCCATACTTTGGTAATGCTGTAAACAGATGGTCCCAAGTGATGGAGTCGAAGGCCTTCTCTGCGTCGATAGAGATTATTGCTGCTTCCGGCCCTTTTGTTTTCTGTGTATGTGATTGGTAGATATTTAATATCAATTGAAGTTTCCTCAAATTACGAGAGAAGATTCTGCCAGGCATAAAGCCAACCTGATCCTTATGTATAAGGGGATACATTTGTTTTAATTTGTTTTACACGCGTTTTGTGAAACTTTTTTTAACAGCTAATTGGGTTTTTGCTCAAGCACAACCCATAAGTTTCAACTTGTAATTTCAGTGATATTTAGCGCTAACCTCTTCTCTGGGAAATCTGATTTACTGCACTAAATTTAGTGTGGTCCAGCTATAGTTCTATAGAGTCCCTTGCTAGTATTAGCGCATCATTTGTAATCCTTAAATGTTTCTTTTGTGATTCAGTCTTAAACAAATTTACAGTTTATCTCTACTAACTAATTTTCTTTTTCTTTGTTTCTAAAGTTAACTGTTGATTGGCGTTTGCACATATATGCTTTTGCATAGTTGCCAACATTTGAATTTTTTTCCAGGGACACTTTGCAACAGAGCCAAGCCTACTTATGGTTTGCAAGCACATAAAAATTCTAGTAGTATAATTTACCCATACTGATTGCTAAAAAGGAAAGGAAAGATTAAATTCAATTTATGATTCAGACAGAGCATTTTATTTTTAAATTCTCTTCTACTTTGTTCTCTTGGGTAACATTGTTAAAAAGGGTATGTACCAACCCTCCACAGCAACAATGCATTACTGGGAGCTAGCTGTTGATCAGTGACTACACACATTTGTATTTGGCTCATCAGATGTGCTTAGCTATCTCCCAGCAGTGCACTGCAAGTAAAAGTGCCATAAATACATTTCTCTAACATATTACAGCATATTTTTTATACACTGTTATAGCCCTTTAATGTAGTATAAAGCATCAAGCTCCTCATCACTTCCCTTACTCCCAAGCACATAATTGGCATAGGAAGAATAACTTTGCAACAAGTACCACAATAAGCAAGCAAGGGTTAAATTATTAACCCTTCAGCATCTGTATAGCTGGACACCATAACTCAGTTTATATAGATGTTACACAGCCTGAAATTAAACAGTGGTATCACCTCATTATGTTTACCCTGCTAACTGCTGTCTTGGGGCTGCTGAGAACAATATATGCAGATATGTAAAGGACTTACTAAGACACTATGGAAAGTTTCACAAGTAGGTGACATTTTATAAGGTAACTGTTCATGTTGTGTTGCTGCAGTGATTGATAGCAATAGGTTAATAGAGACAGAAATGCCACAGTAAATCTGGGTTTTTTGTATGTTTTGTGAATTCCAGGCCCAGCACAGGAAAAACCTGATGTGTTAAGCCCCTGCTAAGCAAAGCCTTAGTATATACATGGGAGAAATTACTCATGTTACAAATTGTGCAACACTATTGAGCTGCCTGGCTTCCTCACCCCTTGTTTTCTACCCTCCCTGGTTTTATATATCACATATCATGGCTTCCCCTTACCTGACACCTTACCTCACTCTGCTAAACTTCAGTGTAACAGAAGTCCCCAGAAACTGCAGAAAATAACAAGCAATGAAACTTATGCCACAGCGCCCTCTGTGGTGGGAGTACTGCACTGCACACAATATTCATAAACTATATACAGACTAAATTGAACAAGGGACAAGCGTAAAAGGCAGGGTGAGAACGCCAAAAAACAGGACTGTCCTGGGAATATGGGACAGTTGACAAATATGCTTTTGTCGTTGGCTCATCCGGTATATTCCCAGAAGTGTATCGCTTTTGCTGCTCCTTTAAAAGTTACCAAGAGAATAAAGCAAATTTGTTCACAGAAAAAAATAAAAGTTTTTTTTTTTTTTTAGTTTTATGCTCTGTCTGAATCATTAAAGAAAAAAAATGGGTTTCATATCCCTTTAATAATGAGCAAAGACAAGTGGTTTAGATTAGAACAGCAATGCAGTAAACGCTTTACCCTTTACAGACTTCTGTTTCTTTGGCTTTCTCGTTTAGCAACAAAGCTGAAATAATTTATATAGCGTTTGGATAACAAATACTAAACTTTGATGTTGTGAATTTTTTATAACATCCGCATTTGATAGGTTGGGAGCACCTCCCTAATTCTGCATTGGAACATAAATATCCCATTGCTAGAATTCAAAACTTAAACTTCGCCCTCTATGGGAAATCTAGTTAAAGCAATAATTAGCAGCTAGTATCTCACAATAATCATTAGTTCTAATAAAGGGTTTCACAATATTGTTATCCTTTCAGTTCAGTACAAACATTGTTATTGTGTGTATAGTGGGGAATAAAAAAAAGAGAGGTTTGATAAATACAGATAAACAGAGGTGTTTTTTAAGTGAAATATTTGCTTATAAGTGGTTGCAATGTTCTCTGGTAAAGGGGACTAACTTGCTGCCATAGAAGCAAATTGTCAGTAAAATTTAGATATAACAATTATTGTGCATTGTTTTACATGTTGTCAGGATTTTAGTGTATTTAGCCTCTCCGTCATCTTCCTCTTTTCTTTTTTTTTAAGGATGAAGAGCCCTTAGTATACTTAACTGGTACATACAAAGATTAGTACCATGGATCGGAGTGTTAAGCTCCCTGATATCAGAAGTCCTTGTAAGTACACTTATTTAATAGATCACATGCAAATAGTTTTCAAATTTAAAAATAAAGGGCCAAATCACAAGTGGAACAGTATCTCATATCTTAGCACGTATAACTTTTTTGTGCAGTATATTTTTTTGAAATAATTTTTATCAGATGGTGTTATTATGAGTGTAACTGCACTTTGTAATGTATTTTTGATGTGTTTTGTGCAACTTTTTGTGTTGAGAAACAGCTAACCAGAGCTCTGAGGACGCGGTAATCATTCTAGCGAAAATCTCATAATACATGGGGTTAACCCAATGCACGGAAACACCCGTGATAAACCCATTTCGCTTGTGCGTAATTTAATTCACCACTCGTAATATGGCCCAAACTGTTCTATATCAGTATTTTATTTTTAAACTGATTAATCTCACCCACATTATATTTAGCTGTTGCTAAGTAGTAAAAATATTCAAAGTGGTACACCGGGCCCACTTCTATGCTGCTCCTTAATAGGAGAATATGATTGGAGGATAAGTATGTATGCAGCTGCTGATTGGCTCGCCAGCCGCATCTGGATAGACACAGGAATGAGTTGGGTTTACAAAGTTTAGCATTTGTTTAACCGCTTAGAAGTGGTTCATCACCAAATAAGAAAAAGATAATTTGTTTAAAATTGTCGTATCATGTGGATTAGATGTCAGTCCTCCATGCATGTACCTGCTTTCAAAATCAAGATATTTACACAGATATGTATATATACTTAACAGACTATAAAGGACTCCATGACAAAAGATATGTTATGATGGAGATGCCTGTCAACAACTGGTGCTCCCCCATTTTGCCTACACTGAACTGTGATGCACAGAAGAAGGAAAGATTCCCTCGCATTGATGTGACAAGCTGCTCTCTGACGTAAGAAATCATTGACACCATGACAAATAGTTACAAGTTTTCTTTCTTTCACAATTAACCTAAGGCATTTTTCTATATTTTATATTGTATACATTTTATAATTAGAACAAGTTTGGAGGAAGTGGACAGTTTTAGACTGGCAATATTAATGAGTTGTTTATATATATATATATATATATATATATATATATATATATATATATATATATATATATATATATATATATATATATATATATATATATATATATATATATATATATCTTAATCTTATAAAATATAACTGTGCTTTAAAAATATTTTCACAATTATTTTTCCTTCCATCAGTACCAGGACATTTCCTGTGAAAAATAAGATGACATCAGGCAGCTTTTGCCAGAAATATGAAAACAGGAATTACATCACCTGTAGATTACCAGCCATATCTACCCCCAAATGTGAGTTACACAAGTGTCTTTGTTTTGTTTGTGTGTGTGTGTCTATGTGTGTTTGTGTCTATCTGTGTGTATATGTGTGTTTCTGTATATGTGTGTTTGTGTGTATGCGTGCGTGTATATGCGTGTATGTGTGTGAATGTGTGTGATGTGAGTGTATATGTGTGTGTGTGTATGTGTGTGTATGTGTGCGTGTGTATGCGTGTATGTGTGTGAATGTGTGTGATGTGAGTGTATATGTGTGTGTGTGTATGTGTGTGAATGTGTGTGATGTGAGTGTATATGTGTGTGTGTGTATGTGTGTGTATGTGTGCGTGTGTATGCGTGTATGTGTGTGAATGTGTGTGATGTGAGTGTATATGTGTGTGTGTATGTGTGTGAATGTGGGTGGTGTGAGTTGTGCGTTTGTGTGTAGGTGTGTTTATGTGTGTGTGTGTATGTGTGCACGTGTGTGTATGTGCATGTCAGTGACAGACATTTTAGGATAGTCACATAAAAAATTAAAAATTGTCTCAGAGGCAGGCAAGGATATGAAGAAGATACATGTAGAGTATATGACGATGCAATTACAATCAGATAGTAAAAATAAAAATACAAATAAAAATATCCAGACAGCAGGGAATGATTGACAATAGACTGATTTTTTTTTTTTTTATAGTGGAGACCTTATTTTCAATTATCCAATAGCTTTGCCACTTGCCAAAGGCACAGTAAAGTCAAAATATAACTTTCATAGTTCTATGATCAAGCAGTTTTCAAAAACCTTCCAATTTGCTTCTATTATAAAATTTGCTTTATTATTTTTCTCATTTGTTAAAGAGTAAACCTAAGTAGGCTCATAGGAGCGCAGGAGCATGCATGTGTCTCTATGGCAGCAGTGCTTGCAACAATGTTTGAGTCTACATAGGTTTACTCTTCAACAATGAATACCAAGAGCAAAGCAAATTTGATAAAATAAGTATTTTTTTTAACTAAATGTTCAATCTGAATCATAAACCTTTTTATTTTGACTTTACTGTCCCTTTAATGGCTTAAGATAAGTATACAAGACCAGATATGGCTATCAAATGCCCCATATGGCAAGATCTCCCATGGAATAGCAGAGAAAGTAAACATGCCTAATGATTTTAATAAAATGAGTAAATGTAAAATGTCACTAACTCTAACTCGGCAAGGACATAAAGCATAACCCTAGTAGGTGTATATACATATGCAAATAAATATGTGTGTTGTGTATTTAGCAGCTTCTCCAGCACAGAACACCAGTTTTCTTGGACAAAAGGCAGAGAAGACACAAGGACAACCTGTCAGTACAAACGGAACACGCTGTGTGCTGAAGTAAGAGATCCTGATACCTTGACCAGCAATCTACATACATTTGATAAGCTTAGAAATATTGGAAGTAACATATTATATGGACCTGAGATTATTTGGGGACAGCTGAAACTAAGCTTGGTGTGGTTGGATGGGTTCTGAGTAGAGATATGCAGCCAAAAAATGTAGTTTTCCGATGAAATTTTCATTCCAAATATTCAGGGAAATTTGTTTTCCCAAATATTTGTTGGCTGCAATATTCAGTATTCGTTTAGTTTAAAACAAAATGAATTTTAGGTAAACATTGACATTAGTTTTCATTAAAACGAATTTAGATGTTTCAAAGCGACAGGTGAAAAGTTCACCTGTAGCTACAATACTTACATTAACGTGCTCTGGAGAGCATGCTAATCCTATCCTCTTCTTACCAGAGACCCAGCTGCGCTTTCTGGTGGCTTTCTGCGCTCGGCTCCCAGGTTTGTGCAGGTCCTGGGAGCCAAGCACACGGCCCGGGGCTCTGACAAGAAGGGGATCTGGTTAGTGCTCTCTCCAGAGCACGTTAAGGTACGTATTAACCGTTTAAATATTGCTGGTGCATTTATTCAGATATTCATTTTTCATTTGCGAACATTAATATCCGTTTTTTGTTACAAAGGTGCATTCTTGCCTAACCTTTACTTGATCCTTACAAAATACATTGTAACTCTGTTGTACACACAATGGGGCATATTTATCAAGCTCCGAATAGAGCTTGATGCCCCGTGTTTCTGGCAAGCCTTCTGGCAAGACCGCTGCTCCATAACCTGTCCGTCTGCTCAGACATAGCCGGAAATCAACCCGATCGAGTATGATCGGGTTGATTGACACCCCCCTGCTGGCGGCCTATTGGCCGCGAGTCTGCAGGGGGCGGCGTTGCACCAGCAGCTCTTGTGAGCTGCTGGTGCAATGCTGAATACGGCGAGCGTATTGCTCGCCGTATTCAGCGAGATCTGTGGGACCTGATCCGCACTGTCGGATCAGGTCCAACAGACCTTGATAAATAGAGGCCAATGTGTACTCATGCACTTATGCCTTTATAGTATGAATTGGGAGACAAACTTATGGTTAGTTTACATTTTTGTTATCTTGTCATCTATTTAGGGGGCGATTTATCAAACTGAAGCGGACAGGGGCGCACATACCCTCCTCTGTCCGTTGCATTCCCCTGGCTGAATTCAGCATTGCACAAGAGTGCTATTTTGTGCTCGCGTGCAATCAGTCCCCTGCTGCGCACAGCCAATCACATGCGGGCAGGAGCTGTCAATCTAGAGGTGGCGAAAGATTAGGGAAGCAGCGATCTGATGACCGCTGCTTGTTAAATACGGTGTGCAGGTTCTCTTGTGAGAACCTGGAGCCGTAGTGGGTCGAAAGGTTTGCAAAGCCTTTGAAAAATCTGCCCCTTAATGGCTGAATTATTTGCCTATGTCCTCATCTTTAGATGTTAACCAGTATCTCTTTTTGTTTTCTCAGTGCTAGGCCAAGTCCTATGAAGATGACACCTATACTTCCTCCTATTATCCAGGGAACAGTGAAAGGGATTGGACATTGCAATGAATTGTCTGCCCCAAAATGTAAGTAGCTTCAGAAAGACAAATTGTGGGCTATAAATAAATGATTGGGTTAAATAGATATAGATATAGGCTGGTGGACAGACGGATAGAGATAAACAAATGAATACATCTTATAGAAACATAAACAGCGAAACGTGTAGATAAAGGCATATAGGGACATATAGGTGGACAATGACAAAAGGCAAGCAATACAAAGTGTACAAGATAAGCAAGTATATAGGCAATAAAAAGCAACACATTGTGGAATTTTATATTGTCAAATAAGAGCCCACACAGTAATGTATCTATTACTCACAGGGCCAGTGAGGAAATGTTTAGCAATAAAATTAATATATATATATATACCTTTGAAAAGTATAGACTGTATACTTAAAGTGAAGGTAAAGTTGCACCATATGAAAAGCAGGATTTGAAAGATCAATAAAAATAAACATAAGTTTAATTCATAATTTTTTTTCATTTTGAATAATAAACGATATAATTACATTGCAAACCTTAAATACTAGAGTTCAGCGTAATGCCCGGCTCTGTGTCACATATTTTGTTTTGGTGATGCAAACGCCGGCATCCAATTGAAATCCTGGCCATTAGGTGCCCACGATTGTAGACAAACCGCCCCCTCTATCTACAGCGCATGCCCAACACAATGCGCACATCTTAGTTAATAGGGAGTGAGCCTGGCTGCTTACGTAGAAAGCGGGTGGGGCCGCTTTCTACATGGGATAGAGCACTTACCAGGAAGTAAAATCGAGGGTGGAGTGACGGTACTGTCAATAGCAAATGTAATATATAAAAAATATAATGTTACAATAATTTTTTTTTTATTAAAAGTTAGCGTTTTCATATATTAGCGCATAGGCTACATATATGAATGATCTGAGAGCCGCAACTTTACCTTCACTTTAAGTTCCACTAACAAGCATATGCAGGAAGACTCACAAATATACATTCACACAGAGAACCCCTCCCTCCACTATGTTGTAAATGGCTTGTGGGAGAGAACTAGTGTGTAATTTATTGGGTCTGTGTATATCTTTCACAGGTTTTACAAGACCAAAGTCACAACTGGGCCAGAAACTAGATGGACCACAGAGGACTCATGGTGTGCGCTTGCCCAAGTAAGGAATCCGTCACCCCTTCACCCTTTATTCCTTTGACAGTTAACAATTGGTTGATAAGTTGTATATCTGATGGAAGGGACATACTATTCTATTTCATATTCTCTGCAAATAAAACAACAGGGAACAGTGTTAGGATGGGAGCTCATGGGGTTTTGATTAATATCAGAATATTTAATTTATAAAAGGTACAGTGTACATCTAAAAGACAGTGTAAACATGATTTATAGCAGACGTAGAAATATTTTGTGCAACTTGTTGAACTGTTACTGCATAACCCCTTAGTGACCAGAGCATTTTTCAATTTTCTTACCCTTAAGGACCAGGGATATTTTTACATTTTTGCGGTGTTTGTGTTTAGCTGTAATTTTTCTCTTACTCCTTTACTGTACCCACACATATTATATACCGTTTCTTTCCTAAGATATGGAGAGCCCACAACGTCATTCAATTACTAGTGGGAATATCACTCCTGGCCAGCAGGAGGAGGCAAAGAGCACCACAGCAAAGCTGTTAAGTGTCACTCCCCTACCCATAATCCCTAGTCATTCTCTTTGCCTTTGTCAATAGAGGAGGTAAAGTTTGGTATCTGAAGAAATGAATCCCTTTTTCGTGTACTTTTCCCTGCAGGCAAGGATTTGGATTTAGCTGAGTCCACGTCAATCTCTTCAGTAGAGTAGTGGTGTCTTTTAAGCAGTTAGGAAGTTGTGAAGTAGTCCTTGCTTTGTTTCCTAACACATTGCTGCCCAATAGGATTGAGCTTTCATCTTATTGGCTGTTGCAATCAGCCAATAGGATTGAGCTTGCATTCTATTGGCTGAGATCAGCCAAAAGATGCAAGCTCAATCCTATTGGCTGATTGCAACAGCCAATAGGATTTTTTCAACCTTAATTCCGATTGGCTGATAGAATTCTATCAGCCAATCAGAATCTAAGGGACGCCATCTTGGATGACGTCATTTACTGGAACCTTCATTCGTCGGTAGTCGTCGGAAGGAAGAGGATGCTCCGCGTCGAATGTCTTGAAGATGGAGCCGCTCCGCACCAGATGGATGAAGAAAGAAGATGCCGTCTGGATGAAGACTTCTGCGGGCTTGGATGAAGACTTCGGCCACTTCGATGAGGACTTCTCCCGGCTTCTTGGAGGATGGATATCGGATCTTCAAAACTGTACGTAAATCTTCTGGGGTTAGTGTTAGGATTTTTTTAAGGGTTTATTGGGTGGGTTTTAGTTTTAGATTAGGACTTGGGCCTGCAATAGAGCTAAATGCCCTTTTAAGCTCAATGCCCATCCAAATGCCCTTTTCAGGGCAATGGGGAGCTTAGATTTTTTTAGTTAGGTTTTTTTTTGGGGGGGTTGGTTGTGTGGCTGGTGGGTTTTACTGTTGGGGGGGTATTTGTATTTTTTTTTTACAGGTAAAATAGCTCATTACTTTGGGGAAATGCCCCGCAAAAGGCCCCTTTAAGGGCTATTTGTAGTTTATTGTAGGCTAGGGGGTTGTTTATTTTGGGGAGGCTTTTTTACTTTAATAGGGCCCTTAAATTAGGTGTAATTAGTTTAAAGCTTTGATAATTTCTTTTTTATTTTTTGTAACTTACTGTTTTTTTTTTGTGTAACTTAGGCCTAGATTTGGAGTTTGGCGGTAGATGGGCTGTTAACGCTACGCGGGCTTTTTTCTGGCCGCACCATAAAATTAACTCTGGTATCGAGAGTTCAAAAAAATGCTGCGTTAGGCTCCAAAAAAGGAGCGTAGAGCATTTTTACCGCAAATGCAACTCTCGATACCAGAGTTGCTTACGGACGCGGCCAGCCTCAAAAACGTGCTCGTGCACGATTCTCCCATAGGAAACAATGGGGCTGTTTGTGCTGAAAAAAAACCTAACACCTGCAAAAAAGCAGCGTTCAGCTCCTAACGCAGCCCCATTGTTTCCTATGGGGAAACACTTCCTACGTCTGCACCTAACACTCTAACATGTACCCCGAGTCTAAACACCCCTACCCTTACACTTATTAACCCCTAATCTGCCGCCCCTGCTATCGCTGACCCCTGCATTATATTATTAACCCCTAATCTTCCGCTCCGTAAACCGCCGCAACTTACATTATCCCTATGTACCCCTAATCTGCTGCCCCTAACTCCGCCGACCCCTATATTATATTTATTAACCCCTAACCTGCCCCCCACAACGTCGCCGCCAGCTACTTACAATAATTAACCCCTAATCTGCCGAGCGGAACTGAGCGCTACTATAATAAAGTTATTAACCCCTAATCCGCCTCACTAACCCTATCATAAATAGTATTAACCCCTAATCTGCCCTCCCTAACATCGCCGACACCTAACTTCAATTATTAACCCCTAATCTGACGACCGGAGCTCATCGCTACTATAATAAATGGATTAACCCCTAAAGCTAAGTCTAACCCTAACACTAACACCCCCCTAACTTAAATATAATTTAAATCTAACGAAATTAATTAACTCTTATTAAATAAATTATTCCTATTTAAAACTAAATACTTACCTGTAAAATACATCCTAATATAGCTACAATATAAATTATAATTATATTGTAGCTATTTTAGGATTAATATTTATTTTACAGGCAACTTGGTAATTATTTTAACCAGGTACAATAGCTATTAAATAGTTAAGAACTATTTAATAGTTACCTAGTTAAAATAATAACAAAATTACCTGTAAAATAAATCCTAACCTAAGTTATAATTAAACCTAACACTACCCTATCAATAAATGAATTAAATAAAATACCTACAATTACCTACAATTAACCTAACACTACACTATCAATAAATAAATTAAATACAATTGCTACAAATAACTACAATTACATAAACTAACTAAAGTACAAAAAATAAAAAATAACTAAGTTACAAAAAATAAAAAAATATTTACAAACATAAGAAAAATATTACAACAATTTTAAACTAATTACACCTACTCTAAGCCCCCTAATAAAATAACAAAGACCCCCAAAATAAAAAAATGCCCTACCCTATTCTAAATTAATAGAGTTAAAAGCTCTTTTACCTTACCAGCCCTGAACAGGGCCCTTTGCGGGGCATGCCCCAAGAAAATCAGCTCTTTTGCCTGTAAAAAAAAACATACAATACCCCCCCCCAACATTACAACCCACCACCCACATACCCCTAATCTAACCCAAACCCCCCTTAAATAAATCTAACACTAAGCCCCTGAAGATCTTCCTACCTTGTCTTCACCATCCAGGTATCACCGATCCGTCCTGGCATCCGGTGCTGAAGAGGTCCAGAAGAGGCTCCAAAGTCTTCCTCCTATCCGGCAAGAAGAGGACATCCGGACCGGCAAACATCTTCTTCAAGCGGCATCTTCGATCTTCTTCCATCCGGTGCGGAGCGGGTCCATCTTGAATCAGCCGACGCGGATCCATCCTCTTCTTCCGGCGTCTCCCGACGAATGACGGTTTCTTTAAGGGACGTCATCCAAGATGGCGTCCCTCGAATTCCGATTGGCTGATAGGATTCTATCAGCCAATCGGAATTAAGGTATGAATATTCTGATTGGCTGATGGAATCAGCCAATCAGAATCAAGTTCAATCCTATTGGCTGATCCAATCAGCCAATCAGATTGAGCTCGCATTCTATTGACTGTTCCGATCAGCCAATAGAATGCGAGCTCAATCTGATTGGCTGATTACCTACAATTAACCTAACACTACACTATCAATAAATAAATTAAATACAATTGCTACAAATAACTACAATTACATAAACTAACTAAAGTACAAAAAATAAAAAATAACTAAGTTACAAAAAATAAAAAAATATTTACAAACATAAGAAAAATATTACAACAATTTTAAACTAATTACACCTACTCTAAGCCCCCTAATAAAATAACAAAGACCCCCAAAATAAAAAAATGCCCTACCCTATTCTAAATTAATAGAGTTAAAAGCTCTTTTACCTTACCAGCCCTGAACAGGGCCCTTTGCGGGGCATGCCCCAAGAAAATCAGCTCTTTTGCCTGTAAAAAAAAACATACAATACCCCCCCCCAACATTACAACCCACCACCCACATACCCCTAATCTAACCCAAACCCCCCTTAAATAAATCTAACACTAAGCCCCTGAAGATCTTCCTACCTTGTCTTCACCATCCAGGTATCACCGATCCGTCCTGGCATCCGGTGCTGAAGAGGTCCAGAAGAGGCTCCAAAGTCTTCCTCCTATCCGGCAAGAAGAGGACATCCGGACCGGCAAACATCTTCTTCAAGCGGCATCTTCGATCTTCTTCCATCCGGTGCGGAGCGGGTCCATCTTGAATCAGCCGACGCGGATCCATCCTCTTCTTCCGGCGTCTCCCGACGAATGACGGTTTCTTTAAGGGACGTCATCCAAGATGGCGTCCCTCGAATTCCGATTGGCTGATAGGATTCTATCAGCCAATCGGAATTAAGGTAGGAATATTCTGATTGGCTGATGGAATCAGCCAATCAGAATCAAGTTCAATCCTATTGGCTGATCCAATCAGCCAATCAGATTGAGCTCGCATTCTATTGACTGTTCCGATCAGCCAATAGAATGCGAGCTCAATCTGATTGGCTGATTGGATCAGCCAATCGGATTGAACTTGATTCTGATTGGTTGATTCCATCAGCCAATCAGAATATTCCTACCTTAATTCCGATTGGCTGATAGAATCCTATCAGCCAATCGGAATTCGAGGGACGCCATCTTGGATGACGTCCCTTAAAGGAACCGTCATTCGTCGGGAGACGCCGGAAGAAGAGGATGGATCCGCGTCGGCTGATTCAAGATGGACCCGCTCCGCACCGGATGGAAGAAGATCGAAGATGCCGCTTGAAGAAGATGTTTGCCGGTCCGGATGTCCTCTTCTTGCCGGATAGGAGGAAGACTTTGGAGCCTCTTCTGGACCTCTTCAGCACCGGATGCCAGGACGGATCGGTGATACCTGGATGGTGAAGACAAGGTAGGAAGATCTTCAGGGGCTTAGTGTTAGGTTTATTTAAGGGGGGTTTGGGTTAGATTAGGGGTATGTGGGTGGTGGGTTGTAATGTTGGGGGGGGTATTGTATGTTTTTTTTTACAGGCAAAAGAGCTGATTTTCTTGGGGCATGCCCCGCAAAGGGCCCTGTTCAGGGCTGGTAAGGTAAAAGAGCTTTTAACTCTATTAATTTAGAATAGGGTAGGGCATTTTTTTATTTTGGGGGTCTTTGTTATTTTATTAGGGGGCTTAGAGTAGGTGTAATTAGTTTAAAATTGTTGTAATATTTTTCTTATGTTTGTAAATATTTTTTTATTTTTTGTAACTTAGTTATTTTTTATTTTTTGTACTTTAGTTAGTTTATGTAATTGTAGTTATTTGTAGCAATTGTATTTAATTTATTTATTGATAGTGTAGTGTTAGGTTAATTGTAGGTAATTGTAGGTATTTTATTTAATTAATTTATTGATAGGGTAGTGTTAGGTTTAATTATAACTTAGGTTAGGATTTATTTTACAGGTAATTTTGTTATTATTTTAACTAGGTAACTATTAAATAGTTCTTAACTATTTAATAGCTATTGTACCTGGTTAAAATAATTACAAAGTTGCCTGTAAAATAAATATTAATCCTAAAATAGCTACAATATAATTATAATTTATATTGTAGCTATATTAGGGTTTATTTTACAGGTAAGTATTTAGCTTTAAATAGGAATAATTTATTTAATAAGAGTTAATTATTTTCGTTAGATTTAAATTATATTTAATTTAGGGGGGTGTTAGTGTTAGGGTTAGACTTAGCTTTAGGGGTTAATCCATTTATTATAGTAGCGATGAGCTCCGGTCGTCAGATTAGGGGTTAATAATTGAAGTTAGGTGTCGGCGATGTTAGGGAGGGCAGATTAGGGGTTAATACTATTTATGATAGGGTTAGTGAGGAGGATTAGGGGTTAATAACTTTATTATAGTAGCGCTCAGGTCCGCTCGGCAGATTAGGGGTTAATAAGTGTAGGCAGGTGTCGGCGACGTTGAGGGGGGCAGATTAGGGGTTAATAAATATAATATAGGGGTCGGCGGTGTTAGGGGCAGCAGATTAGGGGTACATAAGGATAACGTAGGTGGCGGCGCTTTGCGGTCGGCAGATTAGGGGTTAATTATTGTAAGTAGCTTGCGGCGACGTTGTGGGGGGCAGGTTAGGGGTTAATAAATATAATACAGGGGTCGGCGGGGTTAGGGGCAGCAGATTAGGGGTACATAAGTATAACGTAGGTGGCGGTCGGCAGATTAGGGGTTAAAATAATTTATTCGAGTTGCGGCGATGTGGGGGGACCTCGGTTTAGGGGTACATAGGTAGTTTATGGGTGTTAGTGTACTTTAGAGTACAGTAGTTAAGAGCTTTATGAACCGGCGTTAGCCCAGAAAGCTCTTAACTCCTGCTTTTTTCCTGCGGCTGGAGTTTTGTCGTTAGCGCTCTAACGCTCACTTTAGAAACGACTCTAAATACCAGCGTTAGGAAGATCCCATTGAAAAGATAGGATACGCAATTGACGTAAGGGGATCTGCGGTATGGAAAAGTCGCGGCTGAAAAGTGAGCGTTAGACCCTTTCCTGACTGACTCCAAATACCGGCGGTAGCCTAAAACCAGCGTTAGGAGCCTCTAACCCTGGTTTTCACGGCTACCGCCGAACTCTAAATCTAGGCCTTAGTGTTTGTTATTTTTTGTAACTTAGTTAGTTTTTTGTAACTTTATAATTTTTTAGTGTCGAATTAAATTATTTGAATAGGGTTAGGTGTTTAAATATATAATATAGTTATTTTATTTTGTAATTTTATGTAATTTTAGTATAAAAGTTAGGTTAGATTAATTATTAGTTTAATATAGTTTAATTTAAATCTAAAGGTAAGTTTAAATTTATTATAAGATAGGGATGAGTTAATATTTAATGTACAGTTAGCGGGTTGTTAGGTTTAGGGATTAATAGGTTAATTTAGTTTATGGCAATGTGGGGGGCTGGCGGTTTAGGGGTTAATACATTTATTTAGTTGCGGTGGGCTCCGGGAGGGGCGGGATAGGGGTTAATACTTTTATTTAGGTGGCGGCAGTGTCGGGACGGCAGATTAGGGGTTAATACGTATAATGTAGGTGGCGGCGGTATAGGGGCGGCAGATTAGGGGATAATAAGTATAATGTAGGTGGCGGCGCTGTAGGGGGCGGCAGATTAGGGGTGTTTAGACTCAGGGTACATGTTAGGGTGTTAGGTGTAAACTTAACTTTTATTCTCTCATAGGAATCAATGGGATATCGGGCAGCAGCGAAGATAAGCTTTTGCTGCTTTCAGACTCCCATTGATTCCTATGGCATCCACCGCCTCCAGGGCAGCGGATTGAAAACCAGGTATGCTGGGCCGGAACAGTGGCGAGCGTACCTGGTAGATATTTGATAAATGGCAAAAGTAGTCAGATAGTGCCGAATTTGCATTCGGAACATCTGTAGTGACGTAAGCATCGATCTGTGTCGGACTGAGACCGGCGGATCGTATGTTACGTCACAAAATTCTACTTTTGCCGGTCTGTAGGCTTTGATAAATAAGGTGAATCAAGCTCGCCACAATTACGCTGCGGAATTCCAGCGTATTTGCGGTTGACGGCTTGATAAATAGGCCCCTAGGGATTAATCTTCCCTTTATTGGTACGTTTTTCCTCTTTGGGCTGAATTTTGCCTGCAGATTTTGCTGCACAGGTATCTTCTGCGGTATCTGCGGAATTATCTGCTTCTCCTATGCTGGGAAAACCAAGAGGAAAATTAGACATTCAGATAGTAAGGTTTCTGTTCCACCTACTGCTACCAGGTTGCCCTCCCTCATAAGTCTGATGAGGAGGATATGTCGTAGCCTCTGAGGGTAAAATCTCAGATTCGGACAGTATTATTCCTTCATCTGATACTGAAGAAGTAAACTTTAGATTTAAGCTTGAACACCTTTGTGTACTGTTAAAGGAGGTATTGGCTACTTTGGACAACCCCGATACTTCTGTCAAGTCATCCCTAAGAAGTCTAGTAAACTTAATAAATACTATGATGTTCCTTCCTCTGTGGAAGTTTTTCCTGTCCCAGACCGTGTTACGGAGATTATTTCACAGGAATGGGAAAAGCCAGGGATTCTTTTCTCCCCGTCTCCTGTATTTAAAAAGATGTTTCCTGTTGCTGACTCCATTAAAGATTCTTGGCTCACGGTAGAAGGGGCTATTTCTACTCTGGCTAAGAGAACTACGATCCCTATAGAGGATAGCTGCTCCTTTAAGGATCCCATGGACAAAAATCTGGAAGCTTATTTGAAGAAGATGTGTCTTCAATGGCAACCTGCAGTTTGTATTGCCACAGTAGCAAGTGCGGCATCTTATTGGTGCGATGCCTTGTCTGAATCAATTTTAGTAGAGACTCCGTTGGAGGAGATACAAGATAGATTAAGATTAAGGCTCTCAAACTAGCCAATTCCTTTATTTCTGATGCAAGTTATAAGACTGGGAGCCAAGATGTCTGGCTTCTCTGTCCTAGCCCATAGGGTATTGTGGCTAAAATCTTGGTCAGCTGATGTTACCTCTAAGTCCAAGCTTCTGGCGCTTCCTTACAAGGGTAAGACCTTGTTCGGACCTGGTCTGGCAGAAATAATTTCTGATATTATGGGGGGAAAAGGGTCTTTTCTACGGCAAGACAAGAACAACAAACTCAAAGGACGTCAAAGTAATTTTTGTTCCTTTCGTAACTTCAAAGGTCAAAAGTCTTCCTCTCCCTCTTCCAAGCAGGAGCAGTCCATGTCTTCTTGGACGCACAATCAGTCTTGGAATAAGGGGAAGCAATCAAAGAAACCCTCAGCTGAGTCTAAGTAAGCATGAAGGATCAGGCCCCGGTCCGGGATCGGATCAAGTGGGAGGAAGACTTTCCATGTTTTGTAAAGAGGACATAGTATCTCAGGGTTACAAAATAGAATTTAAAACTTTCCCTCTCAGGGGCAGATTCCACCTCTCAAGATTATCTGCAGACCAGGTAAAAAAAGAGGCATTCTTGAACTGTGTTCAGGACCTTTCCTCCCTGGGAGTGATTGTTCCAGTTCCAGGAGGGGAACAGGGTCTAGGATTCTATTCAAATCTGTTCGTGGTTCCCAAAAAAGAGGGAACTTTTCAACCCATTTTAGACCTAAAGTGCCTCAACAAGTTTCTCAGGGTACCGTCTTTCAAAATGGAAACCATTCATTCCATTCTTCCTTTGGTCCAAGAGGGTCAGTCCATGACGACCATAGACCTGTAGGACGCGTATCTTCATGTTCCCATCGACAGGGATCATCACAAATTCCTGAGATTCGCATTTCTAGGCAAACACTTTCAGTTTGTGGCTCTTCCATTTGGACTTGCCACAGCTCCCAGAATTTTCTCAAAGGTTCTGGGGGCTCTCTTGGCAGTGATCAGGTCTCAGGGAATTGCAGTGGCGCCATACCTGGATGACATATTGGTTCAGGCGCCATCTTTTCAACAAGCAATCTCTCATACAGAGATCTTGTTGTCTTTTCTACGTTCCCATGTTTGGAAAGTAAATCTGGAAA
Organism: Bombina bombina; assembly: GCF_027579735.1. Taxonomy (NCBI): domain Eukaryota; kingdom Metazoa; phylum Chordata; class Amphibia; order Anura; family Bombinatoridae; genus Bombina; species Bombina bombina. The sequence goes on from NC_069503.1 coordinate 701,983,241, forward strand.
AGAGTTCCCTTGTTCCAGCTACAAGGGTGGTTTTCTTAGGGACCATAATAGATTCCCTATCTATGAAAAAATTTCTGACAGAGGTCAGAAAATCCAAAATTCTCTCCTTTTGCCTCTCTCTTCAGTCTACTGTTCGGCGATCAGTGGCTCAATGTATGGAGGTAATTGGTCTGATGGTTGCTTCCATGGACATCATTCCCTTTGCTCGATTCCATTTGAGAGCTCTACAATTATGCGTGCTCAGACAATGGAATGGAGACCATTTGGATCTGTTCCAGAGGATAGAGCTAGACCAGTCGACAAGAGACTCTCTCCCGTGGTGGCTTTCTCAGAACCATCTGTCTCAGGGCACATGCTTCCGGAGACCTTCCTGGGTGATTGTGACCACGGACGCCAGCCTGCTAAGCTGGGGAGCAGTCTGGGACTCATTAAAGGTGCAGGAACTATGGACTTGGGAGGAGTCTGCTCTCCCCATAAACATCTTGGAGTTGAGAGCGATTTACAATGTTCTGATGGCTTGGCCTCAATTGTGTTTAGCCCAGTTTATCAGGTTTCAGTCGGACAACATCCCCTCAGTGGCTAACATGAACCACCAGGGAGGAATTCAGAGTTTCTTAGCCATGAAGGAGGTGGCATGGATTATTGAGTGGGTGGAAGCTCACAATTGTTGTTTATCTGCCATCCACATTCCTGGAGTGGACAATTGGGAAGAGGATCTCCTGAGCAGACAGACATTTCATCCCGGGGAGTGGGCTCTCCATCCAGTGGTCTTCTCCAGGTTAACCCTCAAACGGGGGGTGCCAGAGTTAGATCTGATGGTGTCTCGGCAGAACGCCAAGCTTCTAAGGTGCGGTTCAAGGTCAAGAGATCCTCAGGCCACTCTGATAGAGGCTCTGGCGGTTCCTTGGGATTTTGGTCTAGCATACCTGTTTCCTCCGTTTGCGCTCCTTCCACAAGTTATTGCTCGTATCAAACAAGAGAGAGCATCGGTAATTCTAATAGCTCCTGCATGGCCTCACAGGATCTGGTATGCAGACCTAGTGAAGATGTCATCTCGACCGCCTTAGAGGTTTCCTCTGAGGAAGGGCCTTCTAATTCAGGGTCCATTCCTCCATCCAAATCTCATTTCTCTGAAGCTGACTGCTTGTAGATTGAATGCTTAGTCACTGAGACCATGATCCAGGCTTGCAAGCCTGTTACTCGAAAACTTTACCATATGGCATGAATACCTTTATTGGTGTGAATCTAAGGGCTACTCTTGGAGTAGTGTCAGGATTCCTAGAATTTTGTCTTTTCTCCAGGAAGGTCGAGAGAAAGGGTTGTCAGTCAGTTCTCTCAAAGGTCAGATTTCTACATTATCTATTTTGTTACACAAGCATCTGGCGGATGTGCCAGATGTTCAATCTTTTTGTCAGGCCCTGGTCAGAATCAGGCCTGTGTTTAAACCTGTTGCTCCTGCTTGGAGCCTTGATCTTGTTCTTAAAGATTAGCAGCAGGCTCAGTTTGAGCCAATGCATTCCATAGATATTAAGTTGATATCTTGGAAGGTTTTGTTTCTTATTGCTATCTCTTCTGCTCGGAGAGTTTCGGAACTCTTGGCTTTGCAGTGTGATACACCTTACCTTATCTTTCATGCTGATAAGGTGTTTCTTTGTACTAAATTGTTTTTTTTCCCTAAAGTGGTTTCGGATAGAAATATTAATCAGGATATTGTTGTTCCTTCTCTCTGTCCCAACCCTTCTCATAAAGAACGTCTGTTACACAACTTGGATGTTGTGCATGCTCTAAAATTCTACCTACAGACGACTGCCCTGTTTGTTTGTTTCTCAGGAAAGCGTAAGGATCAGAAGGCTACTTCTACTTTTCTTTCCCTCTGGTTGAGAAGTATGGTTCGTTTTGCTTATGAGACTGCTGGTTGCAGCCTCCTGAGAGAATTATAGCTCATTCCACTAGGGCTGTCTCCTCTTTTTGATCTTTCAAAAATGAAGCTTCTGTGGAACAGATTTTCAAGGTTGCAACTTGGTCCTCTCTGCATACTTTTTCCAAATTTTCCAAATTTGATACTTTTGCCTCGGCTGAGGCCTCTTTTGGGAAAAAGGTTCTTCAAGCGGTGGTGCCTTCTGTTTAGGTCTGTCTTGTTCTCCCTCCCTGTTCATTCTGTGTCCTCTAGCTTGGGTATTGGTTCCCACTAGTAATTGAATGATGTTGTGGACTATCAATATCTTAGGAAAGAAAACAAAATTTATGCTTACCTGACAAATTTCTTTTTTTCCGGATATAGAGAGTCCATGACCCCACCCTTTATTAAGACAGTTATTTTCTACTAAACCTCAGGCACCTCTACACCTTTGTGTTATTACTTTTCCATTTCCCTTCGGTCGAATGACTGGGGATTATAGGTAGGAGTGTGACACTTAACAGCTTTGCTGTGGTGCTCTTTGCCTCCTCCTGCTGGCCAGGAGTGAAATTCCCACTAGTAATTGAATGACGTCGTGGACTCTCCATATCCGGAAAGAAAGAAATTTATCAGGTAAGCATAAATTTAGTTTTTTCTCGCCATTAAATGGATTTTCCAAAGAAACCATTATTTTCATCATCTCATATAATTTACTATAAAAAAAATATAAAATATGAAGAAAAAATGGAAAAAAACACACTTTTTCTAAATTTGACCCCCTAAATCTGTTACACATCTAAAACCACCAAAAACACCCATGCTAAATAGTTTCTAAATTTTGTCCTGAGTTTAGAAATACCCAATGTTTACATGTTCTTTGCTTTTTTTTTATAGGGCAATAAGTACAAGTAGCACTTTGCTATTTCCAAACCATTTTTTTTCTCTTAACTTAGCCATAGTTACATTGTAACACTGATATCTGTTAGGAATCCCTGAATAACTCTTCACGTGTATATATATTTTTTTTAGTAGACAACCCAAAGTATTGATCTAGGCCCATTTTGGTATATTTCATGCCACCATTTCACAGCCAAATACGATCAAATAAAAAAAATCGTAAACTTTTTCACAAACTTTAGGTTTCTCATTTACAAAAAGCTTGTGCAATTATGGCACAAATGGTTGTAAATGCTTCTCTGTGATTTAGAAATAGCAGACATATATGGCTTTGGTATTACTTTTTGGTAAGTAGAAGGCAGCTAAATGCCACTGTGCACCACACTTGTATTATGCTGAGTAGTTAAGGGGTTAATTAGGTAGCTTGTAGGGTTAATTTTAGCTTTAGTGTGAGACACATCCCACCCCCTGATCCCTCCTTGACCCCCCTCAAACAGCTCTCTTCATTCCCCCACCTCACAATTGTCACCACCATCTTACGTACTGGCAGAAAGTCCCAGTTTTTATATTGATTCTGCAGTGTTGGATCCCCCCTTAGCCCCCAACCTCTCTGATCCCCCCCATACAGCGCTCTAACCCTCCCCCTCTACCTGTATGTCGCCATCTTGGGTACTGGCAGCTGTCTTCCAGTACCCAGTTTGCCACAGAGTGTCTCTCTCTGCATCAGTGCCTAAAAAATGGTATTGCAGGATGCCTCAATATTGAGGCATCACTGCAAAACCCTAAAAGCGTCTGGAAGCCATCACCATCGCTTCCAGCGCTTGAAACCCCAGAGGACAAGTCAGGCATGTCCTTGTTCCTTAACTGACACTTTATGGAGGACGTGCCTGACACGTCCTTGGTCGTTAAGAAGATAAAGGGTGTGTAACTTTGCTCATGTGCATTTGTAGAAAGCATCTGAAATATAAACTCATATGTTTGCTAAATTTCATTGTTAAATGTCTTTCATGTATCACAAACTCTAATTAATAGCACATCATTATCTCCTTTCTTCTCTCAGAATCAATTTTCCTACAAGGGATATGACGCCAATATCTGGCTCTCCTGACGAACAAAAAATTAACTTGATATGTCCAAAAAGTAAGTAAAATAATACGATAGATAGAGCAATAAGCATGCATGGTACTTATTCATGCAAGCACAAGTAAATAAATTAAATTTAAAGGGACAGTCTAGTCAAAAATAAACTTTCATGATTCAGATAGGGCATGTCATTTTAAACAACTTTCAATTTACTTTTATCATTAATTTTGCTTAGTTCTCTTGGTAATCTTAGTTGAACGCTAAATCTAGGAGGCTCATATGCAAATGTCTTAGCCCTTCAAGGCCGCCTCTTATCTGATTGCATTTTGGCATTTTTCACAACTAGAGGGCATTAGTTCATGTGTGCCATATAGATAACATTGTGCTCACGCCTGTGGAGTTACCTAGGAGTCAGCACTGATTGGCTAAAATGCAAGTCTGTCAAAAGAACTGAAATAAGGGGGCAGTCTGCAGAGCCTTAGATACAAGGTAATCACAGAGGTAAAAAGTATATTAATATAACCATGTTGGTTATGCAAAACTGGGGAATGGGTAATAAAGGGATTATCTATCTTTTTAAACAATAAAAATTCTGGTGTAGACTGTCCCTTTAAATATATATATATCTTTCTACACCATCACAAGTAATTAAACTATATATATATACATTTATAAATTTAACAGCTTCTCAAGATCAGTCCAGTAAGGATCTTAAAAAAGGAAAGAAAAAAAATCAGAAGGCATCTATAACTACTGATAGTGTGCCCTTAGAAAGGTAAGAATCCAGTTATTTATCCAGAAAAAAAAGTCTCATCATTTGAGTAATCAGGCAAACCTGCAGCCAAAACTACTAAGTTTATTGAGTAGAACAACTTTAACTTTTTTTTATAAATATCATCAGTGTAGATTTAGATATAAATAATTAAAATCATTATATAACTATAACCTTTAGGTTGCTGAGAAGAAAATAAAGTTTTATTTAAAACACCTGGAATTTAAAGAATTGTAGCACTCAACTTTTGAAGGATTTATTGTTAAATGAAGGTCCTTGTGAGGAAGATGTAGTCACAAGTTTTCCCTACATGCAGAGTGTCTATCTGCTAGATTTAGAGTTATGTCTGTAAAGACCAGCGGTGCTAACGTGCCTTTTTTTTCCAGCGCACCCTTAAGCCAACGCTGGTATTACGAGTTGTCTGAATGGCTTCGTTAGCCTCAGAAAAGTGAGAGTTGAGCATAATTTAGCTCCACTTCTACTCTCAATACCAGCGTTGCTTACGGTAGCGGTAAACTGGAAAAACGTGCTCGTGCACGATATCCCCATAGGAAACAATGGGGCTGAGCTGACTGAAAAAAAACCTAACACCTGCAAAAAAGCAGCGTTCAGCTCCTAACGGAGCCCCATTGTTTCCTATGGGGAAACACTCTCTAAGTCTACACCTAACACCCTAACATGAACCCCGAGTCTAAACACCCCTAACCTTACACTTATTAACCCCTAATCTGCCACCCCAGCTATCGCTGACACCTACATTATATTATTAACCCCTAATCTGCTGCTCCGTACACTGCCGCAACCTACATTATAGCTATGAACCCCTAATCTGCTGTCCCTAACATCGCCGACACCTATATTATATTTGTTAACCCCTAATCTGCCCCCCCAATGTTGCCACCACCTACCTACACTTATTAACCCCTAATCTGCTGACCGGACATCGCCGCCACTATAATAAATGTATTAACCCCTAAACCGCCGCACTCCCGCCTCGCAAACACTAAAATAAATTTTATTAAACCCATATCTGCCCTCCCTAACATCGCCGCCACCTACCTACAATTATTAACCCCTAATCTCCCGCCCCCAACGTCGCCGCTACTATAATAAAGTTATTAACCCCTAAACCTAAGACTAACCCTAACACCCCCCTAACTTAAATATAATTTAAATTAAACTAACTAAATTTACTATCATTAAATAAATTATTCCTATTTAAAACTAAATACTTACCTATAAAATAAACCCTAATATAGCTACAATATAACTAATAGTTACATTGTAGCTATTTTAGGATTTATATTTATTTTACAGGACACTTTGTATTTATTTTAACAAGGTACAATAGCTATTAAATAGTTAATAACTATTTAATAGCTACCTAGTTAAAATAATTACAAAATTACCTGTAAAATAAATCCTAACCTAAGTTACAAATACACCTAACACTACACTATCAATAAATTAATTAAATAAATTACCTACAATTATCTAAACTAAAATACAATTAAATAAACTAAACTATAATACAAAAACAAACAAACACTAAATTACAGAAAATTTAAAAAAATACAAGAATTTTAAACTAATTACACCTAATCTAAGCCCCCTAATAAAATAAAAAAGCCCCCCAAAATAATAAAATGCCCTACCCTATCCTAAATTACAAAGTAATCAGCTCTTTTACCAGCCCTTAAAAGGGCTTTTTGCGGGACATTGCCCCAAAGTAATCAGCTCTTTTACCTGTAAATAAAAATACAATACCCCCCCAACATTACAACCCACCACCCACATACCCCTACTCTAAAACCCACCCAACCCCCCCTTAAAAAAACCTAACACTAACCCCCTGAAGATCTCCCTCGAATTCGGATTGGCTGATAGGATTCTTTCAGCCACCTCTGAGGCGGCGGACAGCAATCCGCCCAATCGCATACGATCGGATCGATTGACACCCCCTGCTAGCGACCAATTGGCCACAAATCTGCAGGGGGCAGCATTGCACAAGCATACGCTGTCTGCATTTATCGATGTCTGGCGGACATGATCGCTACAGCAGATCATGTCCGACAGACACATAATAAATCGTCCCCTTGGTATTGAATCAGTTAACTCTGTCTTTTTGAAATGTTAATACCCGCTTTACATAAACTTTGTATCATAGAACAGAAATTAAGTGTAGAATGATTGAGAGCAAATGTACTAACATATTAATCAAATAGAATTTAACATTAACCTTCCAAATATTGACTAGACTACTGTAAATACTTTTTTTTTTCTCTTCCGCAGAGACCAACAACCCTCTGCAAATGGGCATGTCAGAGCCCCAAGACCCTACCTCATACCACCAGAAGCTCATGCACAATATATCCAGACTGAGCGGCAAAGACTACAGAGTCTATTGTTAACACCTGCTGTCACTGAAATACTGCTGAGGCGTAGGGAATCTCACCTCTGTCCCCTTACAAGGGATAATTACACCAATCTTTGTGTGAAAACTAAGCACTGAGTCTAAAGTGCTGAACCATGTACCATCTTGGTTAAATATAAACCTTTTATAAACAATAAAATTATTAATAATAATCTTATGTTTCCCAGAATATTTCTTTGAAGACAAACAGGAGACCATAGATTGTGGGCAATATTAGCTCCTGCCTCTGCTTTCTCATCATTACCTATTGCTGATGTTTTTGCTAGACACAACTATACACAGGCTACAATCACACACCAGGCTCTTTAGTAAAAGTTTGTTTATTGATAATAAAATTCTCTTGATTACAGATCAAATTGTACAATCATATTTACTAACATATATATTCTACTATAGTTACAAGAGAATACATTATCATAGCCCCCAACTGTCCCGATTTTCACGGGATAGTCCCGCTGTCTCGGAAAGCTTGCCATTTTTTTAAATTCTATTGGGCCCATACTCAGAAGCAGCTGTTTTTTCTCTCCCAGTGTTAGATACCTGTTAGATTCCCTGTGTGATGAATCCCCTTTAAATGTACCAAGCACTTTAATTAAGTGATCTGTTGCTCTTTGGTGTGCAAACCCTGAAATACCTTGAATGACAGGGATGAGACACTGTGAGCGCTTTTAATACACAGTATTTGAAGTACTGTAAGGTAATGTTCAATTGTGGAACTCAGAGTGAACTCCCTTCAGAGTTGTAAAACGAGATTGACAGTTTGGAGTAGTCTCAACTACTGGTTCTTTTATAACTAGGTTATATGTAGATATATAATCAGATCTTAGCGAAGTTGTTGTCTTATTCCTTTGTAAGGTCTTCACACACACACACACACACACACACACTCATAAAATATATACAGTCATTCAAACAGAGAAATTCCAACAGTATAAGGTCTTCAAAGCATGTATATGATGTTTGGCATATGCGGTCAGCAATAACACTTAAACAGGCTTGCAAAAGGAGTAATGAATTACCTTAGAAGATGCTGACAATCCGGTGAGAGAAATAGAAGAAGTGGTAAAGGTTCATTTTACCTGTGAACGCTGCGAGCGTTAGGAGCGGCTGCTGCTTGAGAGTGAATGTGTGACTCACTTCCGGTCTTCCGAAGTCTCTGATCAGCTGTAGCAGCGGTAGCTGAACTGACAGATAGGTCTGATAGCTGAAGCGTCAGGTGAGATCCGTAAGGAATGAGATATCTGCTAGAGATGTACTTACACAGAACTGAATACTGAGGTGACAAGTAATAGTTGAACAGGAGCAAGTAACTTGAATAAGGTGACCTGGAACAGAGACTAATACGTTCAGCTGCAAAGCTGTAAGACTTCAATAATCAGGCAAGGAAGTGATGCAAGAGGATCCTTTTTAAAGGGTCAGAGGGTAAGAAGGGATATACCTTAAAGGTATATCACACCCTGTGGAAAAGGAATGGTGTGTGGGTTAAGCAGGAGTATGAAGGCTGTATACCCTCTGACCTCAGGTAATGGTGACCTCTAACCTCTGGTAGTGATGATAAATGCCTTCAGTTTTATATGATGAGCAGTGCTAACACCAGGGTAATGAACAGTGGCAGCCTCAGACTGCCAGCTATTGTGCTTGCCAAAAAGATTAGGGAAGCAGCAGTCTGATGACCGCTGCTTGTTAAATATGGCATGCAGGTTTTTTTGTGAGAACCTGCAGCCGTAGTTGGTCGAAAGGCTTGTGAAGCCTTTGATAAATCGACCCCATAGTGTATGCTATGTAGTGTGTGTGTGTGTGTATCTGCATATGTAAGTGTATGCTATGTAGTGTGTGTATCTGTATGTATAAGTGTGTGTGCGTATCTGCATGTATAAGTGTATGCTGTGTAGTGTGTGTGTATCTGCATGTATAAGTGTAAGCTATGTAGTGTTTGTATCTGCATGTATAAGTGTATGCTATGTAGTGATGTCGCGAATTTAAAATTTTCGATTCGAGAACAGCGGGGAACTTCCGGTATTGTTCGCGAACCCGCGAACCGTGCGAACCGCCATTGACTTCAATAGGCAGGCGAACTTTAAAACCTACAAGGACTCTTTCTGGCCACAATAGTGATGGAAAAGTTGTTTCAAGGTTACTAACACCTGGACTGTGGCATGCTGGAGGGGGATCCCTGGCAAAACTCCCATGTAAAATTACATAGTTTATGCAGAGTCTGCTTTTAACCCATAAAGGGCCTAAATCACCTAACATTCCCAAATTGTTTGCAATAACGTGCTTTAAAACATCAGTAATGATGTTGTATCTATCAGGTAGTGTAAGGGTTACGGCCGCATCACAGTGACAGAGCAAACTCCAAGTGTAACGCACCACAATCAACCGCAAACAGTCCACTTGAAGAACCACGAGATAGGTAGATTTGATAGATACATAGATTACATAGCTCAATCGATGCAATATACATATGATCAATACACTGTACATAGCTCAATAGATGCAATATACATTTGATAGATACGAATTACATCGATCAATAGATGCAATATACATTTGATAGATATGAATGTTATCGAATCAAAGATGCAGTATACATTTTATAGATACAAATGACATCACCCAAAATATGTAATATACATTTTATAGATACGAATTACATCGATCAATAGATGCAATCTACATTTGATCGATACGTTTGATAGTTAGATCGATTTGATATATAAATAAATCGATTTGAAATATATATAATTTCCCTGACAGAGTATAACAATAAGACATGTGGTCTGTGACCCGTGGTGTGTAAAGTAGTACTATTCTTAACATTTTACTACAACCTGTTACTCCCCCTATCGGTTGAGGTCTATATGGCCTTCATTTTTGGAACCGGGAGATGGAAGAAGAAACACAAGTGGCTGTCTCAAAACAGTCCGGACAGAAGATAGATCGATCGATAGGATAGATAGATATACATAGATTGATAGTTAGATAGAATCGATAGAAGAGAAATAGATAGATTTTTTAGATATATAATTACCCTGATAAAGTCTAATAATTAAACATGCGGTCTTGGACCCAACTAGGTTGTGTTAAGTAGTACTATTCTTCCCACTTTCAGCCCTGTATCTCCCCCTATTGGTGGAGGTCTATATGGCGGTTATGATTACCCTGACAAAGTATAACAACAAGACGCGCAGTCTGGGACCCATGGTAATTTTGTTGTGTTAAGTAAAACTTTTCTTATCACTTGAATCCCTCTTACCCACCCTTTTGTTGGAGCTCTATATGGCCTGCATGATTAGCCTGACAAAGTATAATAAGAAAACATCTGGTCTGGGACCCATGTTAATTAGGTTGTGTTTAAGTAGTACTATTCTTAGAACTGTAATCCCTGTTACTCCACCTATCAAGGGAGGTCTATATGGCCTGCATGATTACCCTGACAAAGTATAACAACAAGACGCACAGTGTTGGACCCATGGTAACTAGCTTGTGTTAATTAGTACTTTTCTTAGCACTTTAATCCCTGTTACCCCCCCCCCCCTATCGGGGGAGGTCTATATGGCTTGCCTGATTACCCTGAAAAAATATAATAATAAGACATGCGGTCTGGGACCCATTTTAACTAGGTTGTGTTTTAAGTAGTACCATTCTTAGCACTTTAATCTCTGTAACTCCCCCTATTTGGGGAGGTCTATACGGCCTGGATGATTACCCATACAAAATATAATAATAAGACATCTGCTCAGGGTCTGTGACCCATGGTAACTATGTTGTGTTAATTAGTAATGTCCTTAGCATTTTAATAGCTGTTACTCATACTCACCCTATCGGTGGCGGTCTATATGGCCTGCATGATTACCCTTACAAAATATAGTAACAAAACATGCGGTCTGGGACCCATGGTAACTAGGTTGTGTTAAGTATTACTCTTCTTAGCATTTTAATACCTGTTACTCACCCTATCGTGGGAGGTCTATACGGCCTGCATGATTACCCATACAAAATATAATAAGACATCTGCTCTGGGTCTGTGACCAATGGTAACTAGGTTGTGTTAATTAGTACAGTTCTTAGCATTTTAATACCTGTTACACCCTTTTGGGGGAGGTCTATATGGCCTGCATGATTACCCTGACAAAGTATAACAACAAGACACGCGGTGTGGGACCCATGGTAACTAGCTTGTGTTAATTAGTACTGTTCTTAGCATTTTAATACCTGTTACTCACCCTATCTGGGGAGGTCTATATGGCCTGCATGATTACCCTTACAAAATACAATAACAAGACATGCGGTCTGGCACCCATGGTAACTAGGTTGTGTAAAGTAGTACTCTTCTTAGCATTTTAATACCTGTTACTCACCCTATCGGGGGAGGTCTATATGGCCTGCATGATTAACTGAACAAAATATAATAATAAGACATATGCTCTGGGACCCATGGTAACTTTGTGTTAAGTAGTACTGTTCTTAGCATTTCAATACCTGTTACTCACCCTATTGGGGGAGTTCTATATGGCCTGCATGATTACCCTTACAAAATATAATAACAAAACATATGCTCTGTGACCCATGGTAACTAACTAGGTTGTGTTAAGTAGTACTGTTCTTAGCAGTTTAATACCTGTTACAACACCGAATGGTGGCAGGTCTATCTGGCCTTCATGATTAGCTGCACCCAAACCCAAAAAAAAGCCAAGCGGTCTTAGACTAACACCCATGGCTAACTCGGTTGTTTCAATTAGTACTGTTCTTAGCACTTTCATCCCTGTTACTTTCAGGCCTCTTGGGGGTGGTCTACATGGCCATCATGATTAGCCTAACAAAATACTACAATCCAACCTTTGCTCAGTCTTCATAGGCCCTTCATTGGCTGTATTTTGGTAGTACTGTTCTTATTATTTTAGTACCTGATACAACACAGAATGGTGGTAGCTCTATATGGCCTGCATGATTAGCCGCACCCAAACCAAAAAAAAGCCAAGCGGTCTTGGATTAACACCCATGGCTAACTCGGTTGTTTCAAGTAGTACTATTCTTAGCACTTTCATCTCATCATCCCTGTTACTTCCAGGACTCTCGGTGGTGGTCTACATGGCCATCATGATTAGCCTAACCAAATACTACAATCCAACCTTGGCTCAGTCTTCATAAGGCCCTTCATTGGCTGTATTTTGGTAGTTCTGTTCTTATTAGTTTAATAGCTGATACAACACCGAATGGTGGCAGCTCTATATGGCCTGCATGATTAGCCGCACCCAAAACAAAAATAAAGCCAAGAGGTTTTGGATTAACACCCATGGCTAACTCGGTTGTTTCAAGTAGTACTATTCTTAGCACTTTCATGTCATCCCTGCTACTTCCAAGACTCTCAGTGGTGGTCTACATGGCCATCATGATTAGCCAAACCAAATACTACAATACAACCTTGGCTCAGTCTTCATAAGGCCCTTCATTGGCTGTATTTTGGTAGTTCTGTTCTTATTAGTTTAATAGATGATACAACACCGAATGGTGGCAGGTCTATATGGCCTGCATGATTAGCCGCACCCAAACCAAAAAAAAGCCAAGCGGTCTTGGATTAACACCCATGGCTAACTCGGTTGTTTCAAGTAGTACTATTCTTAGCACTTTCATCTCATCATCCCTGTTACTTCCAGGACTCTCGGTGGTGGTCTACATGGCCATCATGATTAGCCTAACCAAATACTACAATCCAACCTTGGCTCAGTCTTCATAAGGCCCTTCATTGGCTGTATTTTGGTAGTTCTGTTCTTATTAGTTTAATAGCTGATACAACACCGAATGGTGGCAGCTCTATATGGCCTGCATAATTAGCCGCACCCAAAGTCCAAAAAAAGCCAAGTGGTCTTGCACTAACACCCATGGCTAACTCTTTGTTTTCAAGTTGTACTATTCTTAGCACTTTCATCTCATCCCTTACTTCCATGCCTCTCGGGGGTAGTCTACATGGCCATCATGATTACCCTCACCAAAATATAACAACAATACGTGCGTGCAGGGAACCATGGTAAGGTTACTTCCTTTCACATAATTGAGTATAACAGTTGCAGGCAGAGGTTCTGACCCTGCATTATGGCTGCACCTCTCCCTAAAAGAGGCATGCGTTACAGAGTCTGTGGGCATGTATGCAAAGAGCTTGCCTGCCTAAAAGGAGCAGCAAGGCAGTACAGGTCATTCTCCTTCAGCCGTTTTATACGCTGTCCCACGGCCACGACCCTCAACAGCCACAACAGAATGAAACACCACATATGCCATCCTTTTGAACAATAGAGTACAGGTATGGCATTGATTTTAGTTACACGGCGATATTTATTATGAACCGTGAAATTGAAAACAAAAACAGGATTTGACACCCAGTACAGTACAGGTCGTTCTCCTTCGGCCTTTTTAGAAGAGTGTTCCGGACCCTCAACAAAAACAACAGCAGGAAAGAGGACATATGGCATCCTTTTGAACAATAGAGTACAGGTACATCATTGATTTTAGAAACCCAGAGATAATTTTTGGCAAATGGGAAATAGAAAAAAACATTCATTGGACACCCAGTACACTTCTTTCTCCTTAGGCCTTTTTATAAGAGGGTCCAGGACCCTCAAACAAAACACCAGCAGGAAAGAGGACATATGGCATCCTTTTGAACAATATAGTACAGGTACAGCATTGATTTTACAAACCCAGAGATAATTTTGGGCAAATGGGAAATAGAAAAATACATTGAGTGGACACCCAGTACACTTCTTTCTCCTTAGGCCTTTTTATAAGAGGGTCCAGGACCCTAAAAAAAAACACCAGCAGGAAAGAGAACATATGGCATCCTTTTGAACATGAGAGTACAGGTACAGCATTGATTTTACAAACCCAGAGATAATTTTGGGCAAATGGGAAATAGAAAAAAACATTGAGTGGACACCCAGTACACTTCTTTCTCCTTAGGCCTTTTTATAAGAGGGTCCAGGACCCTCAAACAAAACACCAGCAGGAAAGAGAACATATGGCATCCTTTTGAACAATAGAGTACTGGTATGGCATTGATTTTAGAAACCCAGAGATAATTGTTTGGAAACGTGAAATTGCCCAAAAAACCATGCTTGGACACCCACTCCAGGTCGTTCTCCTTCAGCATTTTTATAAGAGGGTCCAGCACCCTCAACAGAAACAACTGCTGGAAACACCACCACATATGCCACACAAGCGAGTACAGGTATGGCATCCATTTTAGAAACCCGGAGATAATTGAGAGGAACCGGGAACATTTTTCTAAAAAATTGCTGGGGCACCCATTACAGGTCGTTCTCCTTCAGACTTTTTATACCATGGGCAAACACCACATATGCCACCCTTTTGCACAATAGAGTACAGGTATGGCATAGATGGAACACAGAGATAATTTAGAGCAACCAAGAGACGGATAAAGATGCTTGGTCGGTCCTCCTCCTTCAAATTTGGGGCACTGCACGTTCAATTTAATGGTCCACCAGATATGAGTGGTGTGCTAAGTTGTACTATTCGTAACAGTTTAATCACTGTTATGTGCCTTATTTTTTTATTTGAGTTTTGTACCCACAGAGCAGCAGCAGAGGCCAGAAAAATTTGGAATGTACAAATGACTGAAAAATTTGGGTATTGTTGTAGCAACTGCTGTAGCAGCGGCCAGAAAAATTAAAATTGATGTCTGTAAAACATTTATAAAGTGCCCTAAAAGCTTGTGGCTTGAACACTAGTTGTTGGCGGATAAGTCAAGCAAGTCCTCCGGCTTTATAACAAAAAAAAAAGGCCAGCCTGTGTACCAGTTGTAGCCCAAGCCAGCTCATCTCATCATCAGGCCTTTTTTAATCAAATGTATCGCCCAATGTCAGTCCCTTCGGGATCCATCCCTCATTAATTTTTATTAAAGTGAGATAGTCAAGGCTTTTTTGACCTAGGCGACTTCTCTTCTCAGTGACAAAACCTCCTGCTGCACTGAAAGTCCTTTCGGACAGGACACTTGAAGCGGGGCAGGCCAGAAGTTCCATTGCAAATTGGGATAGCTCAGGCCACAAGTCAAGCCTGCACACCCAGTAGTCAAGGGGTCCATCGCTCCTGAGAGTGTCGAGATCCGCAGTTAAAGCTAGGTAGTCTGCTACCTGTCGGTTGAGTCTTTCTCTAAGGCAGGATCCCGAAAGGCTCTGATGATGCATGGGAGTTAAAAAGGTATGCATGTCCTCCATCAACAAGACGTCAGGAAAGCGTCCTGTCCTTACCGCCGTGTTCGTGGGAGGAGGAGGATTAATTTCATCTCTTCCCCTGTTACATTCCCGTGGTGCTGTGACATCACCCTTATACGCTGTGTAAAGCATAGTTTTTAATTTATTCTTAAAATGCTCCATCCTTTCCGACTTGCGGGAATTTGGTAACATTTCAGGAACTTTATGCTTATACCGGGGGTCGAGGAGCATGGACACCCAGTACAGGTCGTTCTCCTTCAGCTTTTTTATACGAGGGTCCCTCAACAGGCACGACAGCATGAAAGAACCCATTTGAACAAGGTTGGATGCCGAGCTAATCATGTCCCGTTCCTCGTCCTCGCTGATCTCACTGAGGGTATCTTCTTCCCCCCAGCCACGTACAACACCACGGGTACCAGAGAGGTGACAACAACGAGCACCCTGGGATGCCTGTTGTGCTCTGTCTTCCTCCTCCTCCTCCTCCTCCTCCTCCTCAAAGCCACATTCCTCCTCTGACTCCTCTTCCTCACAATCCTCTTCCTGCGTTGCCGCAGGTCCAGCAAGCGATGCTGATAAGGCTGTTTGTGGGGGTGATGGACACCACAACTCTTCCTCTTCACGCTCATCTACTGCCTGATCCAGCACTCTTCGCAGGGCACGCTCCAGGAAGAAAACAAATGGTATGATGTCGCTGATGGTGCCTTCGGTGCGACTGACAAGGTTTGTCACCTCCTCAAAAGGACGCATGAGCCTACAGGCATTGCGTATGAGCGTCCAGTGATTTGGCAAAAATATCCCCAGCTCCCCAGAGGCTGTCCTAGCACCCCGGTCATACAAATACTCATTAACAGCTTTTTCTTGTTGGAGCAGGCGGTCAAACATTAGGAGTGTTGAATTGCACCGTGTCGGGCTGTCGCAAATCAAGCGCCTCACTGGCAGGTTGTTTCGATGCTAGATATCGGACAAGTGCGCCATGGCCATGTAGGAACGCCTGAAATGGCCACACACCTTCCTGGCCTGCTTCAGGACGTCCTGTAAGCCTGGGTACTTATGGACAAATCATTGTACAATTAGATTACACACATGTGCCATGCACGGCACATGTGTCAACTTGCCAAATTTCAATGCCGACACCAAATTACTTCCATTGTCAGAAACAACCTTGCCTATCTCCAGTTGGTGCGGAGTCAGCCACTGATCCACCTGTGCGTTCAGGGCGGTCAGGAGTGCTGGTGCGGTGTGACTTTCCGCTTTCAGGCAAGTCAACCCCAAGACGGCGTGACACTGCCGTACCCGGGATGTAGCATAGTACCTGGGGAGCTGGGGGGGTGCCATAGAAGTGGAGCAAGACGCCGAAGTTGGAGAGGACTCAGTCGAGGAAGAGGTTATGGAAGAGGATGGAGTAGGAGGAGTAGAGGAGGTAGCAGCAGGCCTGCCTGCAAGTCGTGGCGGTGTCACCAACTCTTCTGCAGAGCCACGCATTCCATGCTTGTCAGAAGTCAGCAGGTTTACCCAATGCACAGTGTAGGTGATATACCTGCCCTGACCTTGCTTTGCAGACCAGCTATCCGTGGTCATATGGACCCTTGCCCCAACGCTGTGTGCCAGACATGCCATAACTTCCTTTCTCACAACAGAGTACAGGTTTGGGATTGCCTTTTGTGAAAAGAAATTTCTGCCAGGTACCTTCCACTGCGGTGTCCCAATAGATACAAATTTTTTGAAAGCATCAGACTCCACCAGCTTGTATGGTAAAAGCTGGCGGGCTAAGAGTTCAGACAAGCCAGCTGTCAGACGCCGGGCAACAGGATGACTTTGAGAAATTGGCTTCTTACGCTCAAACATGTCCTTGACAGACAGCTGACTGTGGGCAGATGACCAGGAACTGCTACGTAAGAGAGACGCAGTGGAGGATGGTTGAGAGGGGGCAAGGAGGACAGCACTGGTTGAAGTGGCTGAAGATGCTGGAGCAGGAGGAGGAGGGCGGCTTTCACTTTGTGTGCTGCTTCTACTCATGTGTTCTTCCCATCGGCCTTTGTAATGGGAGACCATGTGCATTCGCAAAGCAGTTAGGTGGGTGTTGGACTTCCCACGACTCAGTTTCTTTTGGCACAGGTTGCAAATGGCATCACTGTTGTCAGAGGCAGACACACAAAAAAAATGCCACACTGCTGAGCTCTGCGATGACGACATTCTGGTGGTGGCAACAGCATGCGTTGATGGGCGTCGGCGTGCTGTCTGGCTGACCCCGGGTGCTGATGCATGACTGTGCCACTAGCTCCTTGAGACGACCTCCCCATGCTTCCAAATCGTCTCCTCCTCCTCCTCCTCTCTGTCTCCCCATCTGAACTTTCCCCCTCTTCTTCTTCTCTTCTAGCAGGCACCCACGTGACATCCACCGACACATCATCATCAACCGCTTCACTTGTATCTGACACATCAAGAAAGGAAGCAGCAGCGGGTACAACATCATCATCATCACACCGTACCTCCATGTCGGTAATACTGCCTGACTGAGACTGATCACTATTATCTACATCCTCTGTCAATGATGGTTGCGCATCACTCATTTCTTCCAACTGATGTGTCAATAACTCCTGTGACAGATCAAGTGAAGCGGCTGTGGTGCTAGTGTTGGTGGTGGCGACAGGCGGGCGAGTGGCACTGGTCACTTGAGACCTGCCCAAAGCACAGCTGGACGTAGATGGTGCGTCAAGGTTAGGAGGACTAGCAGCAGAAGCTGAAGAAGATTGGGTGTCCTGTGTTAGCCATTCAGCTAGGTCCTCCTCAGAACTTTTCGCGTCCCCCCTGGCACCCGGCGTCTGAACAATGTGCATATTTGTAGGGTCTAAAGGAATCACAGCACCACGACCACGGAACCTGCGGGGTGGCCTGCCTCTGCCTGTCATTTTTTTTTAAATGGACACTAACAATACTATTACACCAATTATATGAGTGGTGGCACTGTGCAAGTGGGCACAGTATACGCTGTGAGACTGACAACAACAAAAAAGACAGATGTTTTAAAAATCACAAATTGTTAATTTTTTAAAATATTAAAAGTACTGTGACAACAAATATGATTGTTGGCACTAGTTGGCAAATGGGCCTGTCTGGCACACACGCTGGGAGAAAGGAAACTGCAATTCAATGGCACTAGGAGACTGAAGAATCACAGTCAAAACAGTTATGATTAACAAAAATTCCAATCCTGTTACAATAAATATGATTGGTGGCACTAATTGGCTAGTTGGGACTGGCACACAGGCAGGCAGGCAGGAGGAAAATGCAATTCAAGGGCACTAGTAGACTGCAGATTGACAGTCAAAACAGTGATGATTGACAATTTTTGCAATACTGTTAATAGAAATATGATTGGTGCCACTAATTGGATAGTTGGGCCTGGCACACAGGCTGGCAGGCAGGAGGAAAGTGCAATTCAATGGCACGAGCAAACTGAGGATTCAGAACAACAATCAAATTTTTTTTAATTTTAATTAGTAACAATACTGTGACAATTATGATTGGTGTAAATAGTTGACAAGACGGCCTGGAACACAGGCTGGCAGGCAGGAGGAAAGTGCAATTCAATGGCAAGAGCAAACTCAGGATTCAGAATAATCAAAAAAACGGGTTCTTCAGAGACTACATGAGAATGGCCTGTTTTGTAAACTCGAGAAATGTTCCATCAGACTCAAGTAACCTTCCTAGGTTATGTTATCTCAGTTGCAGGGTTATCCAATTATGATTGGTGTAAATAGTTGGCAAGACGGCCTGGCACACAGGCTGGCAGGCAGGAGGTAAATGCAATTCAAGGACACTAGGAGACTGAATACTGACAGTCAAAACAGTGATGATTGACAATTTTTGCAATACTGTTAAAAGAAATATGATTGCTGGGAATAATTGGCTAGGTGGGCCTGGCACACAGGCTGGCAGGCAGGAGGAAAGTGCAATTCAATGGCACGAGCAAACTGAGGATTCAGAACAAAAATTACCAAAAATTTTAATTTTTAATTATTAAGAATACTGTGACAACAAATATGATTGGTGTAAATATTTTGAAAGTCGGCCTGGCACACAGGCTGGCAGGCAGGAGAAAAGTGCAATTCAATGGCACGAGCAAACTGAGGATTAAGAACAACAATCAACATTTTTTTAATTTTAATTAGTAACAATACTGTGACAACAATTATGATTGGTGTAAATAGTTGGCAAGACGGCCTGGCACACAGGCTGGCAGGCAGGAGGTAAATGCAATTCAAGGACACTAGGAGACTGAATACTGACAGTCAAAAAAGTGATGATTGACAATTTTTGCAATACTGTTAAAAGAAATATGATTGCTGCAAATAATTGGCTAGGTGGGCCTGGCACACAGGCTGCAAGGCAGGAGGAAAGTGCAATTCAATGGCACGAGCAAACTGAGGATTCAGAACAACAATTACCAAAAATTTTAATTTTTAATTATTAAGAATACTGTGACAACAAATATGATTGGTGTAAATATTTTGAAAGTCGGCCTGGCACACAGGCTGGCAGGCAGGAGGAAAATTAAATTCAACGGCACTAGGAGACTGAATATTTGCAGTCCAAAAAATTATGATTTTTAATTTTTTATATACTGTTACAAGAATTATGATTGGTGCCACTAATTGGCTAGTTGGGCCTGGAAAACACGCTGGCAGGCAGGAGGAAAGTGCAATTCAATGGCACAAGCAAACTGATGAATCACAAGAGAACAATTTTGAATTTTAAAGATTAACAATACTGTTACAACAACTAGGATTGGTGGCACTAAGTGGCTAGTTTGGGCCTGGCACACAGGCTGCCAGGCAGGAGGAAAATGCAATTCAATGGCACTAGGAGACTGAATATTTGCAGTCCAAAAATTATGATTTTTAATTTTTTATATACTGTTACAAGAATTATGATTGGTGCTACTAATTGGCTAGTTGGGCCTGGAAAACACGCTGGCAGGCAGGAGGAAAGTGCAATTCAATGGCACAAGCGATCAATTTGGAATTTTAAAGATTAACAATATTTTTACAACAACTAGGATTGGTGGCACTAATTGGCTAGTTTGTGCCTGGCACACAGGATGGCAGGCAGGAGGAAACTGCAATTCAATGGCACTAGTAGACTGAATATTTGCAGTCCAAAAAATTATGATTTTTAATTTTTTTGATACTGTTACAAGAATTATGATTGGTGCCACTAATTGGCTAGTTGGGCCTGGCACACAGGCTGGCAGATATGAGTCGTGGCTGGTAGGTAGGGCAGCAATTTAACACAGTATGCTGTGTAAGTGACAAAAACACAGGCATGATAGAAAATTAAGTTAGATTACACTAGCAAAATATTTTAAAATTTTAGATTTTAATATTAAAATAATGTTAAGAAGTGCAATGCACATATGAGTGGTCGCACTGGCTGGCTGCTACGTAGGGCAGCAATTAACAACAGTATGCTGTGTAAGTCAGATAGACAGTTAGACACAGGCCTGATAGAAAATAAAATTAGATTACACTAGCATAATGATTTAAATACTTTTTTTTGGGAATTTAAAGAAAAAGGTTAAGCACATACATATGAGTCGTGGCTGATAGCCTTGGAAGGGCAGCTATTAAAAACAGTAGGCTCTGTAAGTCAGATACACACACGCCTGATAGAAAATACTATTAGATTACACTAGAAAAATGATTTAAATTATTTTTTTGGGGGGGGAAATTAAAAAAAGGTTAAACACATATGAGTCGTGGCTCATAGACTAGGGAGGGCAGCAAGTAAGCACAGTAGGCTCTGTATGTCAGCAAAACACACAGGCCTGATAGAAAATGATATTAGATTACACTATCAAAAAAATTTAAACTTTTTTTTTTTATATTTAAATTAAGGTGAAGAAGATATGAGTGGTGGCTGCCTGGGACAGACCAATTAACCAAAAGACTGAAAAAAATGAGGTATATTAATGCTGTGTGAGCCTGACAGACACAGGCCTGATAGAAAATGTAATTAGATTACACTAGCAAAATTATTTAATTTTTTTTTTTTTAAATTTAAAATAATGTTATAAATGGATATTAACACTGGTGGCTGGCACAGAGCAATGAACCAGAGTATATGCTGTGTGACACAGGCCTGATAGAAAATGAAAAAAAATTACACTAGCAAAATAATTAAAATTTTTGGTTGGTTAAATTTAAACTAATGTTGTTAGGGAGATATCAGTGGTGGCAGTAATCACAGCATATGCTGTGAGCCTTAAACACACAGGCTGAAAGCCAGGCAAATGCTAATAAAAATACAAAGAAAAAAAAAAAACCCGCACGAAATATAGCCCTAAAAAGGGCTTTTTGGGGTGCTGTCCTTGTAGCAGAGATGAGTGGAGTCCTTCTGGACTGTAGTGGACACTAAATACACTAGCCTAGCTATGTATTTCCCTATAATGTCAGCAGCACAAACACAACACGTCCTCTCACTAAGAAAGCAAGGTCGTTATGAGTCTAAAATGGCGGCTTCCGAGTAGCTGGGAGGGTCTGTGAGGGAGTGTCTGATGTTGATTGGCTCTAATGTGTCAGACTGCTGTGACATGCAGGGTCAAAGTTTCCTCAATGATGACACATAGGGGGCGGATCGAACATCGCATGTGTTCGCCCGCAGCCGCAAACGCGAACAAGCTATGTTCGCTGTGAACCATTCGCGGGCGAACAGTTCGGGACATCACTAATGCTATGTAGTGTGTGCGTATCTGCATGTATAAGTGTATGCTGTGAAGTGTGTGTGTATCTGCATGTATAAGTGTAAGCTATGTAGAGCTATGTAGTGTGTGTGTATCTACATGTATAAGTGTAAGCTAGTTGATGTGTGTGTGTATCTGCATGTATAAGTGTATGCTATGTAGTGTGTGTGTACAGGTATACCCCACTCATACAGCGGGTTAGGGACCGGAGCCCCGCTGTAAAGTGAAAACCGCCTTAAAGTGAAACAAGGCAGTTTTAGCTTTCTTTCCACTTGCCAGTGTGTTTAAAAACTTGAAAACATGATTGAACTAGCATATATTAGGGGTGCAATAGGGCTAAGTTTAGTTTAACACTAGCACAGCACAGTATTCAATAAATACTGTACTTGTAAAATAGTGACAATTACTGTAGTAAAATTTGCCAAACTATAGCACTGAGACACAGATTGCACTGTAAAGCTGTAAAAAGAATGAACTGCGCATAACAAAATGGTGCCAGTCACTTTTCTCGCAAACTCACAATGATTACAGCACTATTTCATAATCCTTGGAGGTTGAACTTCAGCTCCACAAAGCGCTGTATTAGCGAGTCGCTGTAAAGTGAAGCACTGTAAAGTGAGGTATACCTGTATCTGCATGTATAAATGTATGTTATGTAGTATGTGTGTGTGTATCTTCATGTTTAAGTGTATGCTATGTAGTGTGTGTGTGTGTGTGTATCTGCATGTATAAGTGTAAGCTATGTAGTGTGTGCATGTATCTGCATGTATAATTGTAAGCTATGTAGTGTGTGTGTGTATCTACATGTATAAGTGTGTGATATGTAGTGTTTGTGTGTGTAGCTGCATGTATAAGTTTATGCTATGTAGTGTGTGTATCTACATGTATAAGTGTATATTATTTAGTGTCTCTGTATCTGCATGTATAAGTGTATGTGTAATGCTCGTGGAATATTTCCCTATCAGACCAAACTTGGGGGTTATACTCTTTTGAATTTTGAAATGTTGGGTGGTATGCATTATGGGCTAGATTACAAGTTTTGCCCGTTTACAGGTGCACAATAAATAAACAGCTATTGCAAGTGGCTGTTTATCGCTACCACAAGCTTGCGGTAGCATTAAGCATTAGAGCTCTGGCTAATTTTCAAAATATGCCCCAACTGCCCCTAAATTTAAGTGTATTCTAATTCTTTGTTTACAAAAGTAGCATTTTTTTTATAAAAACAAAAAAACTGCACAAAACAGTTATAATGGGTTAAAGTGAGCGGGTGTGGGGTGTTAGAAAAAACGCCCTGAAAAGTGTCTTTACATTGAGGTCAGTGGGGGACTGTGTTATTACTATAAATATATATGTATATGCTTATATACATACAGTATATATTTATGTTTTAATATGTTTATATACACATAAAAACACATAAATATATATGTAAATACATATATATATGACATTTGCTGCCCATCGCTGCATGACTTACCCCCTTCGCTGCGCTAGGTTCTCAGCCGTGTCTGACAGCATGAGAACGAGGCTCCCATTGGAGCATATGGAAGCGCACTCTCGTGAGCACAAAGGTTCCATGCAATGCGAACGCAAGGTCGCGTTCGCATTGCATCTAACTTGTAATAGTGCACATTTGTGTTCGCTGATATTACTGAGTAGAGCGCAAATATCTTGCTCACGAAAGTGATATTTTGCGCTCCAATCGTAATATGGCCCCATATTAATAAGCAGGTTAAACAAACGGTTACAAAAAAGTTATATTTCTCCAAATATTAGCTCAGGTCTTCAAAATGTTAGAAAAAAATATTTATAAATGAATGCGTTCGTCTATTTAAAAATGTTATAAGTATGAAAAGAGAATATTGAAATGGATGGAAAATGTAATCAAAGCCGAGACATCAAGGTATCCTTATCAATCTTATGTTTCTGAGTGCTTAACCATAAGTGTAGCTAGAATTCGGTGTGTTGCAATACAACATTTTTATAATTTTTACATATTAACAAACACGTTTTCATAAAACATTTATGATGTCACCCGGCCATAGCTGCTGCCTGCTGCAGCTTATGGGAGGCAAAGTCGAACTGAAGCCTTTAAAACAAGCCAGTGCTGGTAGTAGTGGTACAATAGGTCTCTGCGCATAAACCAATAGCGCACCCTGTATATGCCAGGACTAGTGCTGCAGTGCCTGTCTGTATACTAAAATAGCATTACGTGATTTGCATAAACAAATAGCAGTAGAGGGGCAATCCTTCTCGGCACTACAGGGAATAACTGGAGAGTAGTCAGGCAAGTAGAGTTCGGCAACAATGAGACAATCCACAGTAACAACAGTTCAGGGGTTAATCAGAAGAGTGGTCAGAGGCAAGCAGAGTTCAGCAGCAGTAAGGCAATCCAGCAATTCAGGGGTTAAACAGGCAGAGTGGTCAGATAGGCAGGGTTCAGCAACAATTAGGCAATCCAGCAATTCAAGGGTTAAACAGACAGAGTGGTCAGACAGGCAAAGTTCAGTAACAATTAGGCAATCCAGCAATTCATGGGTTAAACAGGCAGAGTAGCCAGACAGGCAGAGTTCAGTAACAATTAGGCAATCCAGCAATTCAGGGGTTAAACAGGCAGAGTAGTAAGACAGGCAGAGTTCAGTAACAATTAGGCAATCCAGTAATACAGGGGTTAAGCAGGCAGAGTTCAATAACGATAAAGAAATCCAGCAATTCAGTAGCAATAAGCACCCAGGAGCACACATAGTAACACCTATACTTGGAAAAGGTATAGGAAGTGAGGTGAGACCTACATAGGTCCAGATTTGCGCCAGCAGACCAGTGAGCAGCATCAGAGGAAGGAGACGGCGTGCGGCGATGACATCATTGCCACAACAACCGCCGCAACCATGGCAACGGCCATGGGAAGAGAATCCAGAACCGCCGCTGAGACAGAGCGGCATGACAGTATGCTGTGTGTGTGTATCTGCCTGTATAAGTGTATGCTGCGTACTGTGTGTGAGTATCTCCATGTATAAGTGTATGCTGTGTAGTGTGTGTGTGTGTGTGTGTGAGTGTGTGTATCTGCACGTATAAGTATATGCTGTGTAGTGTGTGTGTCTGCCTGTATAAGTGTATGCTGTGTAGTGTGTGTGAGTATCTCCATGTATAAGTGTATGCTGTGTAGTGTGTGTGTGTGTGTGTGAGTGTGTGTATCTGCACGTATAAGTATATGCTGTGTAGTGTGTGTGTGTCTGCCTGTATAAGTGTATGCTGCGTACTGTGTGTGAGTATCTCCATGTATAAGTGTATGCTGTGTAGTGTGTGTGTGTGTGTGTGTGTGTGTGAGTGTGTGTATCTGCACGTATAAGTATATGCTGTGTAGTGTGTGTGTGTCTGCCTGTATAAGTGTATGCTGTGTAGTGTGTGTGAGTATCTCCATGTATAAGTGTATGATGTTTAGTATGTGTGTGTATCTGCATGTGTAAGTGTATGCTTTGTAGTGTGTGTTTCTGTGTATTTGAGTGTGTGTACATGTATATGTGTAGCTTGTGTTACTGTGCATTTTTGCTGACTTTTAAAGGCCAGAATCTAGAGTATTAATGGGGAATGCAGAGACCAGTTTTAAAGAATCTATTATTAAATATCCAATTAAGATAAAAATATTTAGTACTGTCTCTGCAAAGGTTAATTAAATACAGAGCTCACATAGCTATACCAGTGGTTTGAACTTGTGTTTGATTTGCTGCCTAAGAGTATTAAAAGATATGACTTTATTTAGAATTTTATTTATATTACTTTGGTTTTATGATTTTTTTAAGCCCCATGCCTGCTCCTGCCCACCACATATCACACTTTTGCTGCGGGGGTGGGGGGTGGGGGTTATTGGGGCTGATACTCTTTTGAATTTTGAAATGTTGGGTGGTATGCATTATGGGCTAGATTACAAGTTTTGCCCGTTTACAGGTGCACAATAAATAAACAGCTATTACAAGTGGCTGTTTATCGCTACCACAAGCTTGCGGTAGCATTAAGCACTCCGAAAATTAACCAGAGATTAGAGCTCTGGCTAATTTTCAAAATATGCCCCAACTGCCCCCAAATTTAAGTGTATTCTAATTGTTTGTTTACAAAAATGTAGCATTTTTTTTGTATAAAAAAAAAATGCACAAAAGCAGTTATAATGGGTTAAAGTGAGCGGGTGTGGGGTGTTAGAACCCCCCCCCTGAAAAGTGTCTTTACATTGAGGTCAGTGGGGGACTGTGTTATTACTATAAATATATATGTATATGCTTATATACATATACAGTATATTTATGTTTTAATATGTGTTTTTATGCGTATATAAACATATATATATGTAAATACATATATATATATATATATATATATACTGTATATAACATTTGCTGCCCATCGCTGCACGACTTACCCCCTTCGCTGCGCTAGGTTCTCAGCCGTGTCTGAAAGCATGAGAACGAGGCTCCCATTGCAGCATATGGAAGTGCACTCTCGTGAGCGCAAAGGTTCCATGCAATGCGAAAGCAAGGTCGCGTTCGCATTGCATCTAACTTGCAATAGCGCACATTTGTGTTCGCTGGTATTACTGAGTAGAGTGCAAATATCTTGCTCACGAAAGTGATATCTTGCGCTCCAATCGTAATATGGCTCTATATTGATAAGCAGGTTATACAAACGGTTACAAAAAGGTTATATTTCTCCAAATATTAGCTCAGGTCTTCAAAATGTTAGAAAAAAACATTAATAAAAGAATGCGTTTGTCTAATTAAAAATTTTATTAGTATGAAAAGAGAATATTGAAATGGATGGAAAATATAATCAAAGCCGAGACATCAAGGTATCCTTATCAATCTTATGTTTCTGAGTGCTTAACCATAAGTGTAGCTAGAATTCGGTGTGTTTCAATACAACATTTTTATAAAAACTATGGGCCCCATCCGATATGCAGCGTCGTCCGCAAAAGCCGGCGACGCCAGATTTTGCGCGGGTTTGGTATCACATATACGGCGTAGCATACAAGTTACGCACGTATATTTCACCCTTCGGCTGTTATTTTTTTACCCATACACTAACATAGAACTACCGCAATTTGGTATCCAATATACAGCGTAAGGACTTACGCGCACAGATTTCAGAAAATCTACTCCATTCTCATCGCACCACAAATTGCAGGCGCAGGAACCCTTGCACTGACTAAAAAACCAACGTAACTCCCTGAAGGCCTAACAAACGCATGCACAATCACATACATATCAGCAGCAGATCTCAAACAGTTAAACCTCTACTAAGCATTCAGAATTCCTGCCCCTGCAAGTGTGTCAAACCAATCACAAACAGCACAAATTCTCACCTGCAGCCTTAAAACACCTGGCAATGCACACCCTCATTAGCCACCATGTTTCCTCTGCATTATCTGCGATACATACAGAGACAGCATCGTGGGGCACAAGGGGTGCTGGAAGCCCTACAAGCCCCTGTTGTGGAGGATATAGTTGCTGCTGAGGTCCCTGGTCATGGTGCTGTAGCCGTCCCTGCTCCTGCTGCTGCTGTCCCTGCTCCTCCTGCTGTTGTCCCTGTTCCTGGTGCTGCCCCTGCTGCTGTTGTTGCTGCAGCTGGTCATAGGTCAGCAGGGCCTATATGACGTCGACATCAGCAGAGGGGAAGAGCAAGGGCAGCAAGGATACACAGGGTTAGGGTCACCCTGTTTGGGATGACAGAAGTGGAGGTCAGGGAAAAGTATCGCTTGACTTCTGCAAGCCTCATTGACCTATATGAGGTCTTGAAGGATGATATTGACCCTCAAGCGAATAGGAACCAAGCTCTGACTGGTATGTAGAAGCTGTTGTGTGTTGTACACTTCCTGGCATCCGGCTCATTCCAGTCAACAGAGGGGCTTGTGTCTGGCCTAGCACAGTCCACCTTCTCCAGGATTCTAGGGGAGGTTTTGACTGCTCTAGATAACCAGACACAGCGATACATTCATTTCCCCCGTACCCCCCAGGAATGGAACAGTCTTAAACAAGGCTTCTATCGACTGGGGGGTATTCCCAATGTCATGGGGGCAATTGATTGCACACATGTGCGTATCGTAGCCCCACATGAGGAGCCATTCCTCTATATTAACAGGAAAGAGCTTTACTCGCTGAATTGCCAGATGGTCTGCGATACCACTCTGAAATTCACACATGTGAATGCAGGCTTTCCAGGTAGTGCACATGATTCCTACATCCTGCACCAGACCTCCTTATTCCAGCTTTTCAAATCTGGCACACTCTCGGAAGGTTGGCTGCTTGGTGAGTATGCACTACCTTCATTCTATCTGTATATTTCTACTAAAGGGACACTAAACACAAAATAATTTTCGCATGTTTCAGATAGAGAATACAATGTTAAACTATTATACTCATTTGATTTATTCTTTAGATATCCTTTGTTTAAGAAAAAGCAATGCACATAGATGAGCCAATCATATGAGTCATCTATGTGCAGCCACCAATCAGCAGCTAATGAGCATATCTAATAAGCTTGTCAGCAATGGAGCAAATTACATAATAGAAGTAAATTATAAAGTTGAATAAAATTGCAGGTTCTTTTTAACTCATGGAAGAAGAAATGTGTGTTTCATGTCCCTTTAAATGGACAGTATACTATAAATAGTTTTTCACTTAAAAGGACATTTTATTAAAATGGAATGTTCTATCTGAATCATGAAAATATAATTTTGTCTAGACTAATCCTGGCATAAAAGTAGATTGCTTACAATGCAATATATCTTTTAAATGAAATCCATGTTATGTCCCTTTAAGCACATGATGAACCTGTAGTAATCAGAATACATATGTTACATGACAGGCAACGCAGGGTACGGCTGCAGAACATGGCTCTTAACCCCCTTGGTACACCCCCTTACAGAGCCACAACTCAGGTACCAGGAGGCCCACATACGGACCAGAAATGTCATCGAAAGGAGCTTTGGCCTACTCAAAACCAGATTCAAGTGTCTGGATTTGACAGGCAGAGCTTTACAGTATAACCCCAACAAAGTGTGTTCCATTGTCAATGCATGTTGTATTCTACATAACATTGGTGTGGACACACGTATATTGGGGGACATGGAACCAGAACAAGATCATCAGCTGGTTCCTGTACCTGAGGATGTGGACAGGGGGACACTGAGAGGGAATGAAGTGAGGGACCTTGTCATCCGTCAATACTTCACCTGTAAGTTACTTGTTCATAAATACAGTAAGCCGTAACATTCACATGTATTATGATGTTTGACTGTACATCACCAACCATTGCATGTGTATATATCATGTCTTGCAGAATTACATACTGCGGATTTCCACTGCATGTAAGTGAAACTACTACATCCCACCCCCTTCCCTTAACCACCCTAATTACTGAAAATGTCTCATTTGTTTAATTTATGTTTATGTCACTATGATTTATTGACTATCATTAATAAGAATGAAAATGGATGTTTATACCTTATGTTCACACCTTCTGTAAATACATTATTATTTATATATATATACCCATGTGGCAATTTATATTGGATGTGAGAAACCTTGATTTACATCTTAGAAGTGAATATTACTATATGTACCCTTCATACACAACTATGTGAGGTGTTTTATAGGACATGAATATGTCATAAACATGATAATATTACCTTTGTTTGCCATTTCCACACAGGTCATATTATATGTTTTAATAATGTTAGTGTACTAAAACACACCTGACAATTATATGGTAAATAACAGAGGACAAGATTTATGGTGAGCTATAAGAATATTTATTTATTTTTTGGCTTCTTGTATGAGGGAGCTGAGGTGGCTGTAGTGGATTTCCTTGTTCTCCTGGTTTGAGAGGATTGTTCTGTTTCTGCTGGTGTGCTGGCCACAGATGATAGGCTGGAGGCAGTGTCCTGCTGGTGTGTAAAGTGCTCAACCAACACACCCAAGAGTTGATTTTGTTCCCGCCATCTATTGTCCATCTGCATCTGCATATCAGACCGAATTCGCATCATATGTGACTGGTTTTGTACAATTCCATTTAATGATGCTGCCATGTCCCTCTGCAGCTCTATGCTACGCTTGAGTAACCTCTCTTGGCTCCTTTGAAACCTCTGTTGGGCTCTTTGTCTGCTCTCGCAGCTTGTTATGAGCCTCCTCTGTAGTGAAATGTATTCCTCACCCAGGGGAGAATACAGTGCATCCACAGGCTCTTCAGCAGCAGGGCTTCTAGGTGCTTGAGGTGCAGGTCCAGCTGATTCTGCTGGTGCTGGTGGGGCATCCTCAGCTGCATCTGCTGGTGCAACATCCTCAGCTGCATCTGCTGGTGCAACATCCTCAGCTGCATCTGCTGGTGCGACATCCTCAGCTGCATCTGCTGGTGCGACATCCTCAGCTGCATCTGCTGGTGCTTCAGTAATTCCAGCTATATGCTCAACTGCAGATGTTGGAGCTCTACCAAGGGAAGAGGATGCTGGAGCTCTCCCAAGGGAAGAGGATGCTGGAGCTCTGCCAAGAGAAGTGGATGGTGGAGCTCTCCCAAGGGAAGAGGATGCTGGAGCTCTCCCAAGGGAAGAGGATGCTGGAGCTCTCCCAAGGGAAGAGGATGCTGGAGCTCTGCCAAGGGAAGAGGATGCT
Source organism: Bombina bombina (assembly GCF_027579735.1). Classification (NCBI taxonomy): domain Eukaryota; kingdom Metazoa; phylum Chordata; class Amphibia; order Anura; family Bombinatoridae; genus Bombina; species Bombina bombina. The sequence continues at coordinate 702,013,945 of NC_069503.1, forward strand.
GGAGCTCTCAGGGTGGATTGGTAGTCCCATTGATGAGCAGTGTGTGACCACTTAGCCTGTCCAGTTTGCAGTTATTGGGACATATCTTGTGTATAAAATCCATGACTGCCCTGATATTGTGTTGGGGGGGGGGGGGGTAAAGACATGTACCCTTTGTGGCTGACTTGGCTCCCCCTCAAAGCCAAAAGAAGAGTATTCCTCTGGCCAGGGGTCATATGCCAATGGTGGTGGCCTCACTTCTGGGTCCTCTACTGACGCCATCCAACCCTGCTCATGCCTGGGAGCATAATGTTCAATTTGTTGCCTGAAGACTTGTGGTGGTTGCTGCATGCCTGTGACTGGTGGTGGTGGTGGTGGAGGTGGTGGCATGCCTGTTTGCAGCCTGGTGACAGGAGGTTCTGTGGAGGAGTCAAATGATGAGAGGGATTAGTACAGTCATATATATGTCCATGTGGGCATACAATGTACATTGATACATGCTAGGACCTATACTCATTCTCATGTCAAACTCTATAACATGCATGTGCACAATGGGATTTGTGATATGAGGGATTTTAATCTGCACAGTATACAGGTATGTGTTTCATACAATAGTTATATGTCCATGTCAATGATGGAAAAAATTTGTTCTTTAAGTGACACTATGGTCACACAATTTACTTTAGCCTGATGTAGGCACAGAACCTGCTTTCTGAGCTAAAAGTATTGTGATGGCTATAGTATTCATTTACTGAAAACTCTACATGTGGCTTGTGGCCTGTGTTACTCTGAGACATATTAGTATTGCATTATTACATCTCATATCATGAATTGCATTGTGTTAAGTAACATTAATGTGAAACATAATTGTAGATGTTTTTGTTAGTAGGCCAAATACCATGCTCCTCATTGTGTACATGAATGTGTGACATTAAAGGATGTTATATCTCAAATACATATGATACTGGTGTGTGGGATGTTACTCACCAGCATAAAGTGTTGTGGTTGCAGCCCCTGAGTCATGAGCCCCTGGAAGTCCATGGACTGCTGTGATACTCAGGGACCTGCGTATCATCTCCTGCCAGGTGTTGTATTCTGTGTCCAGAGGTGGACCACCGCCTGTTCCCTTCTGGTGCATGGCTTCCTGCCCCATCTTCTCTTTCACCCGCCTCTTACAGTTGTTCCACCTTTTTTTAAGGCCCTCAACAGTCCTCCTCTGCGGGGCCACACTGTTGACGGCATCCTCTACCGCCAACCATGCCGTTTTACGCCTTCTGGCAACGCCTTTGCCCTTCTCCTGGCCAAAGAGGGCACTGTGGTTGTCCATGATGGCCTGGACTAGGGCAACATTCTCATCGAATGAGAAATTAGGACATCTCATCCTCTCATCCTCTGTGGACACCTGGCTTGCTCCCTGCGATGTCCCTGTTGTGTGTTCTTCCCTATCCTCTCCCTCCTGCCCCTTCTGTCCCCATGTGCACCCTCTGTCCCTCTCCTTGATGTGCCTTGTCTCTGGGGCTCTCGGGCATCTCCCCTCCCATCATCCCTTCTAGCTCTCCCTCTACCCACTCCACTTACTCCCTGACGGGGACCCCGCTGCTCCTCCTGTCCTGTAGAATACTCCTCTCCCTGCCACTCCTCTCCCCTCCTCCCGTCCACCCTACCTCTCCCTGCCATCCTCACACTACAAACACTCACACACTCACACTCACTCCCAGTTCAATCACACACAATCACAATCAAACACTCAGCCTATCACACTGTAAAATTGAAAAAAAAATGTGTGAGGTGTTAGAAAAAAAAAGTGTGGTGTATTTTGTATATGTATGTATGCAATATGTGTGCAATATGTAAAAAGATGTGTAAGTGTCCAAGCTTAACCAACCAACAATGCAACCTAACTAACTCCTCTGTTTGCGCCTCTCTCTACTCTGACTAATCCTCCACTCCACTGTAGTGTGCTGTAGCTCAACGAACCATCCAAACACACTGAAGAAAATGGCGGCTGCGCATGGGTTTATATATGACTTTTGAATAGCGTAATTATGTTGTGCATTTTTAGATGGAATCGCGGGTGATTTTTACGAGTAATTTGCATAAAACTATTCTTTATTGAGACTTTACGTTAACAAAATACAGGCGTAAGTTACTTGTGACAAGTAAAATGTGTATTTGCGCACTTTTCGGAAGAACGCCAGTTTGTCCTACTTACGCCACTTTAGCATCTGACGGCGCCGTATATGTAATACCCCGATGTGCGAGGTGAAACTACGGGCGGCGCGGGTTCCCTCGCTTGCGCAGAAAACTATGCCGTATATCGGATCGCGCCCTATACATCCATATATTTTACAATCTTAATAAAAAAAATAAGCATTTACATATTAACAAACACATTTTCATAAAACATTTGTGATGTCACCCAGCCATAGCTGCTGCCTGCTGCAGCTTATGGGAGGCAAAGTCAAGCTGAAGCCTTTAAAACAAGCCAGTGCTGGTAGTAGTGATACAATAGGTCTCTGCGCATAAACCAATAGCGCACTCTGTATGTGCCAGGACTAGTGCTGCAGTGCCTGTCTGTATACTAAAAATAGCATTACGTGATTTGCATAAACTAATAGCCTGCCTCCTCCTGTACATGTCAGGACTAATATTACTAGTGCCGGCATACTAATAGTGCTGCACATAAACCAATAGCGCGCCTTGTATGTGCCAGGACCAGTGCTGCAGTGCCTGTGTGTGTATACCAAAAAAAGCATAACGTTATTTGCATAAACTAATAGCACACCTTGTCCTGTACATGTCAGGACTAATATTACTAGTGCCGGCATACTAATAGCGCTGCACATAAACCAATAGCTCGCCTTGTATGTGTCAGGACTAATATAACTAGTGCCGGCATACTAATAGCGCTGCACATAAACCAATAGCGCGCCTTGTATGTGTCAGGACTAATATTACTAGTGCCAGCATACTAATAGCGCTGCACATAAACCAATAGCGCACCTTGTATGTGTCAGGACTAATATTACTAGTGCCGGCATACTAATAGTGCTGCACATAAACCAATAGCGCGCCTTGTATGTGCCAGGACCAGTGCTGCAGTGCCTGTGTGTGTGTATACCAAAAAAAGCATAACGTTATTTGCATAAACTAATAGCACACCTCCTCCTGTACATGTCAGGACTAATATTACTAGTGCCGGCATACTAAAAGGCGCTGCACATAAACCAATAGCGCGCCTTGTATGTGTCAGGACTAATATTACTAGTGCCGGCATACTAATAGCGCTGCACATAAACCAATAGCGCGCCTTGTATGTGTCAGGACTAATATTACTAGTGCCGGCATACTAATAGCGCTGCACATAAACCAATAGCGCGCCTTGTATGTGTCAGGACTAATATTACTAGTGCCGGCATACTAATAGTGCTGCACATAAACCAATAGCGTGCCTTGTATGTGTCAGGACTAATATTACTAGTGCCGGCATACTAATAGCGCTGCACATAAACCAATAGCGCGCCTTGTATGTGTCAGGACTAATATTACTAGTGCCGGCATACTAATAGTGCTGCACATAAACCAATAGCGCACCTTGTATGTGCCAGGACTAATATTACTAGTGCCGGCATACTAATAGTGCTGCACATAAACCAATAGCGCGCCTTGTATGTGTCAGGACTAATATTACTAGTACCGGCATACTAATAGTGCTGCACATAAACCAATAGCGCACCTTATATGTGCCAGGACTAATATTACTAGTGCCGGCATACTAATAGTGCTGCACATAAACCAATAGCGCACCTTGTATGTGTCAGGACTAATATTACTAGTGCCGGCATACTAATAGGGCTGTGCATAAACTAATAATGCAGCACGCCTGTACCTGTCTGGATGATCCATCTGCATTAAAGGGACATTCCGGTCAAAATTGAACTTCACATAAATGAATTACATCTTTGAATAGAAACATATTAGCAATATACATGTAATAGCAAAAATGTTTCTAGCAAAAGTTATCACTGTTTCTTTGCACGTAAGGCATGTGAAGCATAGCTAGATATCCTCACTGCCAGCATGTTAAATGCTGCAGCTAATCAGAGCACCAGCGGGGCTTGTAATTAGACATGTGCACGGCTAAAAAATTTGGTTCGTTTTCGGTTCGGATCGATTCGGACTTTTCGAATTTCGTTTCGGATCGAATCGGATTCGGCAAAATTTGAATAAATTAGTTTCGGATTTATTCGGATCTGAATAAATTCGTTTCGGATTTATTCGGATTCGGCTGAATTCGGTTCTATTCGGTTCCGAAATTCGGTATGTTTTAGTACACTAAGTCACTAACACCCATAAACTACCTATGAACCACTAAACCGAGGCCCCCCCACATCGCAAACCCTATAATAACATTATTTAACCCCTAATCTGCCGATCGGATATCGCCGCAACCTACATTATAGCTATTAACCCCTAATCTGCTGTCCCTAACACCGCCGACCCCTACATTATAGTTATTAACCCCTAATCTGCCCCCCCCAACGTCGCCGCAATCTAACTACAAGTATTAACCCCTAATCTGCCGACCCGATATCGCCGCCGCCTACATTATAGCTATTAACCCCTAATCTGCTGTCCCTAACACCGCCGACCCCTACATTATAGTTATTAACCCCTAATCTGCCCCCCCAACGTCGCCGCAATCTAACTACAAGTATTAACACCTAATCTGCCGACCCGATATCGCCGCCGCCTACATTATAGCTATTAACCCCTAATCTGGTGTCCCTAACACCGCCGACCCCTACATTATAGTTATTAACCCCTAATCTGCCCCCCCCAACGTCGCCGCAATCTAACTACAAGTATTAACCCCTAATCTGCCGACCCGATATTGCCGCCGCCTACATTATAGCTATTAACCCCTAATCTGGTGTGCCTAACACCGCCGACCCCTACATTATAGTTATTAACCCCTAATCTGCCCCCCCCAACGTCGCCGCAATCTAACTACAAGTATTAACCCCTAATCTGCCGACCGCAAATCGCCGCCACTATAATAAATGTATTAACCCCTAAACCGCCGCACTCCCGCCTCGCAAACACTATAATACATTTTATTAACCCCTAATCTGCCCTCCCTAACATCGCCGCCACCTACCTACAATTATTAACCCCTAATCTCCCGCCCCCAACGTCGCCGCTACTATAATAAGGTTATTAACCCCTAAACCTAAGTCTAACCCTAACACTAACACCCCCTAACTTAAATATAATTTAAATAAAACGAAATAAATTAACTATTATTAAATAAATGAATCCTATTTAAAACTAAATACTTACCTGTAAAATAAACCCTAATATAGCTGCAATATAACTAATAGTTACATTGTAGCTATCTTAGGTTTTATTTTTATTTTACAGGCAACTTTGTATTTATTTTAACTAGGTACAATATTTATTAAATAGTTAATAACTATTTAATAACTACCTAGCTAAAATAAATACAAATTTACCTGTAAAATAAATCCTAACCTAAGTTACACCTAACACAACACTATCATTAAATTAATTAAATAAATGAATCCTATTTAAAACTAAATACTTACCTGTAAAATAAACCCTAATATAGCTGCAATATAACTAATAGTTACATTGTAGCTATTTTAGCATTTATATTTATTTTACAGGCAACTTTGTATTTATTTTAACTAGGTACAAAAGCTATTAAATAGTTATTGACTAATTAATAGCTACCTAGTTAAAATAATTACAAAATTACCTGTAAAATAAATCCTAACCTAAGTTACAATTAAACCTAACACTACACTATCATTAAATAAATTAACTACAAGTACCTACAATTATCTACAATTAAATAAACTAAAGTACAAAAACCCCCCACTAAATTACAAAAAAAACAAACACTAAATTACAAAAAATAAAAAAATATTACAAGAATTTTAAACTAATTACACCTAATCTAAGCCCCCTAATAAAATAACAAAGCCCCCCAAAATAAAAAAAAATGCCCTAACCTATACTAAATTACAAAAGTTAACAGCTCTATTACCTTACCAGCCCTGAACAGGGCCCTTTGCGGGGCATGCCCCAAAGAAAACAGCTCTTTTGCCTGTAAAAAAAAAACACAATCCCCCCCCCCCACATTACAACCCACCACCCACATACCCCTACTCTAACCCAAACCCCCCTTAAATAAACCTAACACTACCCCCTGAAGATCTCCCTACCTTGAGTCGTGTTCACCCAGCCGGGCCGAAGTCTTCATCCGATGGGGCAGAAGAGGACATCCAGACCGGCAGAAGTCTTCATCCAAGCGGGGCAAGAAGAGGTCTTCCATCCATCATACAAGTACCAAAATACAAACAAACACTAAATTACCAAAAATAATAAAATATTACAATAATTCTTAAACTAATTACACCTAATCTAAGCCCCCTACTAGCTATTAATATAGCTACAATATAACTAATAGTTACATTGTAGCTATTTTAGGATTTATATTTATTTTACAGGCAACTTTGTATTTATTTTAACTAGGTACAATAGTTATTAAATAGTTAATAACTATTTAATAACTACCTAGCTAAAATAAATACAAATTTACCTGTAAAATAAATCATAACCTAAGTTACAATTACACCTAACACTACACTATCATTAAATTAACTAAATAAATGAATCCTATATAAAACTAAAGACTTACCTGTAAAATAAACCCTAATATAGCTGCAATATAACTAATAGTTACATTGTAGCTATTTTAGCATTTATATTTATTGTACAGGCAACTTTGTATTTATTTTAACTAGGTTCAATAGCTATTAAATAGATATTGACTATTTAATAGCTACCTAGTTAAAATAATTACAAAATTACCTGTAAAATAAATCCTAATCTAAGTTACAATTAAACCTAACACTACACTATCATTAAATAAATTAACCAAGTACCTACAATTAAATACAATTAAATAAACTAAACTAAAGTACAAAAAAACCCCCACTAAATTACAAAAAATAAAAAAATATTACAAGAATTTTAAACTAATTACACCTAATCTAAGCCCCCTAATAAAATAACAAAGCCCCCCAAAATAAAAAAATGCCCTACCCTATACTAAATTACAAAAGTTAACAGCTCTATTACCTTACCAGCCCTTAAAAGGGCCTTTTGCGGGGGCATGCCCCAAAGAAAACAGCTCTTTTGCCTGTAAAAAAAAAACACAATACCCCCCCCACATTACAACCCAACACCCACATACCCCTACTCTAACCCAAACCCCCCTTAAATAAACCTAACACTACCCCCCTGAAGATCTCCCTACCTTGAGTCGTGTTCACCAAGCCGGGCCGAAGTCTTCATCCGATGGGGCAGAAGAGGACATCCAGACCGGCAGAAGTCTTCATCCAAGCGGGGCAAGAAGAGGTCTTCCATCCATCAGAAAAATACAAAAAAACAAACAAACATTAAATTACCAAAAATAATAAAATATTACAATAATTTTAAACTAATTACACCAAATCTAAGCCCCCTACTAGCTATTAATATAGCTACAATATAACTAATAGTTACATTGTAGCTATTTTAGGATTTATATTTATTTTACAGGCAACTTTGTATTTACTTTAACTAGGTACAATAGCTATTAAATAGTTAATAACTATTTAATAACTACCTAGCTAAAATAAATACAAATTTACCTGTAAAATAAAAACTAACCTAAGTTACAATTACACCTAACACTACACTGTCATTAAATTAACTAAATAAATGAATCCTATATAAAACTAAAGACTTACCTGTAAAATAAACCCTAATATAGCTACAATATAACTAATGGTTATATTGTAGCTGTTTTAGCATTTATATTTATTTTACAGGCAACTTTGTATTTATTTTAACTAGGTACAATAGCTATTAAATAGATATTTACTGTTTAATAGCTACCTAGTTAAAATAATTACAAAATTACCTGTAAAATAAATCCTAACCTTAGTTACAATTAAACCTAACACTACACTATCATTAAATAAATTAACTACAAGTACCTACAATTAAATACAATGAAATAAACTAAACTAAAGTACAAAAAAACAAACACTAAATTACAAAAAATAAAAAAATTACAAGAATTTTAAACTAATTACACCTAATCTAAGCCCCCTAATAAAATAACAAAGCCCCCCAAAATAAAAAAATGCCCTACCCTATACTAAATTACAAAAGTAATCAGCTCTATTACCTTACCAGCCCTTAAAAGGGCCTTTTGCGGGGGCATGCCCCATAGAAAACAGCTCTTTTGCCTGTAAAAAAAAACACAATACCCCCCCCACATTACAACCCACCACCCACATACCCCTACTCCAATCAGCCAATCAGATTGACCTCGCATTCTATTGGCGGAACAGCCAATAGAATGCGAGGTCAATCTGATTGGCTGATTGGATCAGCCAATCGGATTGAACTTGAATCTGATTGGCTGATTGAATCAGCCAATCAGATTTTTCCTACCTTAATTCCGATTGGCTGATAGAATCCTATCAGCCAATCGGAATTCAAGGGACGCCATCTTGGATGACGTCACTTAAAGGTACAGTCACTTAGTCGTCGGATCAAGAAAGAAGAGGATGCTCTGCGTGGGATGTCTTCAGGATGCTGCCGTTCCGCTCCGGATGGATGAACAGAGAAGATGCCGCCTGGATCAAGACTTCTGATGGATGGAAGACCTCTTCTTGCCCCGCTTGGATGAAGACTTCTGCCGGTCTGGATGTCCTCTTCTGCCCGATCGGATGAAGACTTCGGCCCGCTGGGTGAAGACACGGTAGAGAGATCTTCAGGGGGGTAGTGTTAGGTTTATTTAAGGGGGGTTTGGGTTAGAGTAGGGGTATGTGGGTGGTGGGTTGTAATGTGGGGGGGGGGTATTGTGTTTTTTTTTACAGGCAAAAGAGCTGTTTTCTTTGGGGCATGCCCCGCAAAGGGCCCTGTTCAGGGCTGGTAAGGTAATAGAGCTGTTAACTTTTGTAATTTAGTATAGGGTAGGGCATTTTTTTTTTATTTTGGGGGGCTTTGTTATTTTATTAGGGGGCTTAGATTAGGTGTAATTAGTTTAAAATTCTTGTAATATTTTTTTATTTTTTGTAATTTAGTGGGGGGGGGGGGGGTTTGTACTTTAGTTTAGTTTATTTCATTGTATTTAATTGTAGGTACTTGTAGTTAATTTATTTAATGATAGTGTAGTGTTAGGTTTAATTGTAACTTAGGTTAGGATTTATTTTACAGGTAATTTTGTAATTATTTTAACTAGGTAGCTATTAAACAGTAAATATCTATTTAATAGCTATTGTACCTAGTTAAAATAAATACAAAGTTGCCTGTAAAATAAATATAAATGCTAAAATAGCTACAATGTAACTATTAGTTATATTGTAGCTATATTAGGGTTTATTTTACAGGTAAGTCTTTAGTTTTATATAGGATTAATTTATTTAGTTAATTTAATGACAGTGTAGTGTTAGGTGTAATTGTAACTTAGGTTAGGGTTTATTTTACAGGTAAATTTGTATTTATTTTAGCTAGGTAGTTATTAAATAGTTATTAACTATTTAATAGCTATTGTACCTAGTTAAAATAAATACAAAGTTGCCTGTAAAATAAATATAAATCCTAAAATAGCTACAATGTAACTATTAGTTATATTGTAGCTATATTAATAGCTAGTAGGGGGCTTAGATTAGGTGTAATTAGTTTGAAATTATTGTAATATTTTATTATTTTTGGTAATTTAGTGTTTGTTTGTATTTTGGTACTTTTCTGATGGATGGAAGACCTCTTCTTGCCCCGCTTGGATGAAGACTTCTGCCGGTCTGGATGTCCTCTTCTGCCCCATCGGATGAAGACTTTGGCCCGGCTGGGTGAACACGACTCAAGGTAGGGAGATCTTCAGGGGGGTAGTGTTAGGTTTATTTAAGGGGGGTTTGGGTTAGAGTAGGGGTATGTGGGTGGTGGGTTGTAATGTGGGGGGGGGGATTGTGTTTTTTTTTTACAGGCAAAAGAGCTGTTTTCTTTGGGGCATGCCCCGCAAAGGGCCCTGTTCAGGGCTGGTAAGGTAATAGAGCTGTTAACTTTTGTAATTTAGTATAGGGTAGGGCATTTTTTTATTTTGGGGGGCTTTGTTATTTTATTAGGGGGCTTAGATTAGGTGTAATTAGTTTAAAATTCTTGTAATATTTTTTTATTTTTTGTAATTTAGTGGGTTTTTTTTTTGTAATTTAGTGGGGGGTTTTTGTACTTTAGTTTATTTAATTGTAGATAATTGTAGGTACTTGTAGTTAATTTATTTAATGATAGTGTAGTGTTAGGTTTAATTGTAACTTAGGTTAGGATTTATTTTACAGGTAATTTTGTAATTATTTTAACTAGGTAGCTATTAATTAGTCAATAACTATTTAATAGCTATTGTACCTAGTTAAAATAAATACAAAGTTGCCTGTAAAATAAATATAAATGCTAAAATAGCTACAATGTAACTATTAGTTATATTGCAGCTATATTAGGGTTTATTTTACAGGTAAGTATTTAGTTTTAAATATGATTCATTTATTTAATTAATTTAATGATAGTGTAGTGTTAGGTGTAATTGTAACTTAGGTTAGGATTTATTTTACAGGTAAATTTGTATTTATTTTAGCTAGGTAGTTATTAAATAGTTATTAACTATTTAATAACTATTGTACCTAGTTAAAATAAATACAAAGTTGCCTGTAAAATAAAAATAAAACCTAAGATAGCTACAATGTAACTATTAGTTATATTGCAGCTATATTAGGGTTTATTTTACAGGTAAGTCTTTAGTTTTAAATAGGATTCATTTATTTAATAATAGTTAATTTATTTCGTTTTATTTAAATTATATTTAAGTTAGGGGGTGTTAGTGTTAGGGTTAGACTTAGGTTTAGGGGTTAATAACCTTATTATAGTAGCGGCGACGTTGGGGGTGGGAGATTAGGGGTTAATAATTGTAGCTAGGTGGCGGCGATGTTAGGGAGGGCAGATTAGGGGTTAATAAAATGTATTATAGTGTTTGCGAGGCGGGAGTGCGGCGGTTTAGGGGTTAATACATTTATTATAGTTGCGGCGATTTGCGGTCGGCAGATTAGGGGTTAATACTTGTAGTTAGATTGCGGCGACGTTGGGGGGGTTCAGATTAGGGGTTAATAACTATAATGTAGGGGTCGGCGGTGTTAGGGACACCAGATTAGGGGTTAATAGCTATAATGTAGGCGGCGGCGATATCGGGTCGGCAGATTAGGGGTTAATACTTGTAGTTAGATTGCGGCGACGTTGGGGGGGCAGATTAGGGGTTAATAACTATAATGTAGGGGTCGGCGGTGTTAGGGACAGCAGATTAGGGGTTAATAGCTATAATGTAGGCGACGGCGATATCGGGTCGGCAGATTAGGTGTTAATACTTGTAGTTAGATTGCGGCGACGTTGGGGGGGGCAGATTAGGGGTTAATAACTATAATGTAGGGGTCGGCGGTGTTAGGGACAGCAGATTAGGGGTTAATAGCTATAATGTAGGTGGCGGCGATATTCGGTCGGCAAATTAGGGGTTAATAAAATAATGCAGGTGTCAGCGATAGCGGGGGCAGCAGATTAGGGGTTAATAAGTGTTAGATTAGGGGTGTTTAGAGACTCGGGGTACATGTTAGGGTGTTAGGTGCAGACTTAGTGTTTCCCCATAGGAAACAATGGGGCTGCGGTGTTAGGTTTTTTTCAGCCGAAACTCCCATTGTTTCCTATGGGGAAATGCCGAATTTTACCGAGCTAATTCGGATTTATTCGGAGATACGGCAGCTATTTCGGATTCATTCGGTAGATTCTGAAGTATTTTAATTCGGAAATCCGAATCGATCCGAATCTCTGAATTTACCGAATTTTCCGAATTTCCGAATTAATCCGAAACGAACCGCACATGTCTACTTGTAATCATGTCACCATATAACAAATTGAGTCTTTACCAAATGATACAAGCACCTTAAGCTCTCTGAGCACGTTCTGTGTTAAAAATGCTGGTGCACGGTGCCTACATAAAGTTTTGAAACCGCTATAACTTTTATTAGAAGCATTTTTGCTAGTACATGTATATTACAAAAATGCTTCAATTCAAAACTGAAATGAACCCATGTGGATTCAAATTTTGGCTGGAATGTCCCTTTAATAGCAAGCCCATGCCCATTGCTGTTGTGAATAGCGCACTCGCAGCCATCAACTAATGCTTGACTGTTCTGAAGCACAAAGGCAGAGACAGACAGCATATTCTTGTTTAACAGTTACGGTTGCACATGGAGATGATCAAGGTGTTCCTGGGCACACCCCGGATGCAAGCCTATGCATCCATGATCCATTGACTAGTGCAGGGTTTTCAAACTTATCCTCAGGCCTCCCTAACAGGCCAAATTTTCAGGATATCTAAACTGGAGCACAGGTGAAATAATCAGCTAATTAGTAAATATTGTTATCAACCTGCTCTCACCCCAGGTAATCCTGACAAAATGGCCTCTTAGAAAGGCCTGAGGCCAGATTTGAATTAGTGGGATAGGCAGTACATGGAACAACAGTTCAATCATATCTCATAAAATTTGTAGCTGGGTTTTAGAGACTCATGAGATTGAGGTGGAGGCTCTTGTTGTTTTGTGGGTGAGCTCATGTGGAAGGGGTGGGGTCATGTGTGGATAGTGGGCAGGATTGTGGGTGTATCTGGTGGATTAGTGGGCGTGTCTGGGCAGTTTGTGGACATGTTTGGGTGGTCTGTGGGTGGGACTAAGGGAAAATCTGCAAATAGTGACATATGGCTGTCTCAGACGGACAGCAGGACAGAGCTCAGAATTAGGAACTGTTCCTCTCAAATAGCTTTGAACCACGCAGCACAGGGATAATTGGCTTAATTATACTGACAGTATAAACATAATTATTATTATTTTTGCTGCTTTTGTTTGGCATATCTGCTGTAAAATGCCCTTTGCTTGCATGTGATGTGCTATAATCAAGTCTACCTGGGAAACATTAGTGCTAACTACTTGATGTGTTTGTTTCTCTTTAGATAGCACCAGTGCTTTCTTGGTATAAACTATAAAGATGCCACAGAGACCTAAAAACAGTTTAACAAATACAAATGACGTCCTGCAGTGTCACAGGCAAACCCTTTTGGTGCATGAGATGTTAATGAAATAATTCTGAATAATTTTTTTTCCCAACATTTGTCAATAAATCACTTTAGCAGAATGGTGCCTTTCTACATTCATAGGGCTATGTGTGTGGTCTGTAAAGTCTTTACTGCTGCCAAGAATTGTCAAATGATAATATTCTTTCTTTGGTTGCTTATGAGGGTATCTGAAATAAGATACAACCCTTTGATTTCCCATCACAAGTTTTATTGCACAGCATATTGACTACATGCCAAATGGGATTCTAAGCCAGTCCTTTGGTTTATTTTTGCAAGCGCAGCAGTAGAAGTTATGGAGCTACATGGATTTAAACAAACAAAGCATGTATTGTTTCTTGACACCTGCAGGACATTTCTTCTATCAAGCTGAGATGATCATGCTGATTATACATTTGTAGCTTTTGAATAATAGACTGGCTAAACTTGTCAGCAGAGGCTATTGAGGCATTACACACATAGGAAATAGTCATTTGTAAGAAATAATACAGTCAGCATTTTTGTTATTTTGATTACATAAATAATATGCCCTAGAGATTTACATTTTTTCACAATTAATAGATTTCAATAATAATAATAATATCTGGTATTTCACTACAGTAAACATCCAGTAAATTATACACCTCATATCTTTCTTTACAGTCTAGGTGCTGAGATCAGGTAAAGACAGGCAACCAGACTGCATAGCTCCTGTCAGTTTGTACATCTGGGAAACTGAGCATAAAGCAGATCAGATATCAGAATAGCAAAAAAAGTAATCAGCACATCTGCAGCTATATACAGACTTTATAGAGTACTTGCTTGTTGCACCGCCAGTGGAACCAAACCTAGCCACTATACTTTTCATTTATTTGAAAAATTAAAAAAATAAAAATCTAACAAAAATAACTTTGATAAAACAATTAAATAAAAAACAAACTACATTTTAAAAGTAAGCCTCTAAGGTGAATGCTTCGTACCCTAGAGTACTGCCTAACAAGTCTTGTCTCCGTCTCCAATAACAAATGTAAAAGTTCTATTTATATACATTTATTAGTAAATCCTCTGGAATTATAATATAAAAGAGAAAATAATTGGTTGACATACCAATACATGAAAAACTCACTATATTCATAATATCTAGCTTCTTCTTCTTCTTCCTCCACCTCCTCAATAGATTCCCCCTGTTCCTGGGGTGCTAAAAAAATATTATAAAAAAAAAAAAAAAAAAAAAATAGACCCCTAAAATAGAACAGTTTGCTGTCTTCCAGGGGCTTGTGTTAGGCATATTGGTGAGCGTATTGATAGATTGTTAGAGGGATGTGGGTCTAATCCTGCAGCTATGGTGCATATTAGTTCTAATAAAGAACTCAGCGGGAGATGGAGTGTCCTAAAAATGACTTCAGGGAGTTAGTTAGCAAGGACCTCCAAGGTAATATTTTTGGAGATATTACCAGTGCCATGTGCTAACTCAGTAAGGCAGAAGGAGCTAAGGCCAGTTTATTTATGGTTAAAAACATGGTGTAAAAATGAGGGGTTTGACTTTTTTGAGCACTGGGCTGACTTTTCACTTGGGTACAATTTGTACTGTAAGGATGGATTGCACCTGAATGACATGGGTGCTGGTGTGTTGGTGGAGAGGATGGTAGCAAGCTTAGAGAATCTTTTAAACTAGGCAAAGGGGAGGAGGGTCAGTTCAAGCATAATAAAACAGCAGATCAGTCTGTGAAAATGTCACACCTACAATATCTCAAGGAAGGGATGACTTAGGAAATGTCACATTAGAAAGTTTGGAGGAAAGCGCACCAAGTAGCAACAGAAAGCACAAGAAAATTAAATGTATGACATCAAATGCAAGAAGCATGATGAGTAAAATGGGGGAGCTGGAGCACTTAGTTGCAGAAGAGGACTATGATATTACCAGTATTTACTGAAACTTGGTGGGATGATTCACACGACTGTGCGGGCAGGAGTAATAAAAGGAGTAGAGTAATCTGCATGTATATTAAACCTAACCTTCAACCTACAATAAGGGAAGATATTTATGATGATACAGGTGATAATGTAGAGAACCTGGGGGTTGAAATAAGGAGTGGGAAAAAAAATCCTAAAAAATATTACTAGGAACATGCTACAAGCCCCCCAACATTAGTGACATGGAGGAAACTCAACTACTAATGCAAATATGAAAGGCTGCTAATAATAACAGTACAGTAATTAAGGAAGATTTTTTATCTACCCTGACATAAACTGGGCCAATGAAACTAGTAATTTACAGATATGTTTTTTACTAGTAACAATACAGATATGGGGGCCGATTTATTATCTGCCATATTGTGCCTAATCCCCTTGATTGACATCCCCTGCTAGTGGCCGATAGGCCATGAGTATGCAGGGGGCGGCATTGCACAAGCAGTTCACCAGAACTGCTTGTGCAATGCTAAATGCCGACAGTGTATGTCGGGCGGACATGATCACTACAGCTTATCATGCACGACAGATGGTAAATTGGCCCCATAATATCAAACATAAAAATCAAAGACCATTCGGATAACAGCGATCATAACATGGTCACATTTGATATCACTTTCCATAAAGGTTTAACTAAGACTTTTAATTTTATGAAAGCAAAATTCAATGATTTGAGAAAGCCCTCACCTCCTGTTTCTCAACCTCCTACCCTCCTAGATTGTAAGTTCCCACGGGAATAGGGCCCTCAATTCCTCCTGTATGTGTTTGTAAATTGTGTCCTGTCAAGTTTTATATTATTGTTTTATTTAAATGAACTGTATCTATGGACAGCGCTGCGGAATATGATGGTGCTTCATAAATGAAGTATAAGAATAATAATAAATGATTTAAGGAAATCATTAAATAACATAAATTGGGATAAAGTATTCTCTAATAAAAATACAGAGGATAAATGGATTGGACTAGCCCCTAGCAGATTACATTCGATTTCTAACACTGAAAGAATGGAAATCTGAACCCAGATCAGGGAACTCTAAATGGTTAGCTTTCATCTTTGGGGACATATAAATGTAATAATAATACATATAATATGTGCAACCACGTTTTGAAGGGAGATACGTTTCCTAATTTTGATGGATCTAAACACTATAATATAGGACACAGATGCAATTGTTCTTCATTCTATGTTGTATATCTATTAAAATTCAAATGTGATCTAATTTACATAGGTTACACTTAAAGGAAAGCTAGAACAAGGTTTAATGAACACCTATATAACATTAGGAATGGTCTAGATAAACATAGTGAATTTAATCATTTTAATTCTGTCCATGGTTGTGATACTAAAAATCTGTGGATACAAGTTATTGACTGGATACGCCGACATGTTAGTGATAGGTTGTTGAAATTAGGTCAAAAAGAGAGGTTGGATACACCAACTTCATAGCCTACACCCCAGAGGTCTTAATGTTGACATTGATTTACAAGCGTTAATCTGACCCTGCTTCTATTTCTACACTCGTTTCTGTTCACTTTAACTATATCTGGATATGCTTTTATTAGTTGTGATAAACTTTAGGTCTTCTCGTTGATATATGTTGCTATCACTACGATACTATTATACGGAGATGACTAGTATTTCAGTAAACTAACTTTTTATTTTTCTCATTATTTAAAGCTCCTGTGGAAGTAGGATACCTTCGGGTACTTTGTCTATGTATCTTTTAAATACTAATACTAATGGTGCTATTTCGGACATGACTCCATAGGATAATAAATGTATCTTATAATAAGTCTCCACATTGTTTCATAATGTGATGTATCCTGATATAATGTCACATGAATCTGTTTTTATTTTAATTATTTTTAAAGTAATTTTTCACATGTTTTAATTTCATTTTAATCTTCTCATTGAGATGTTTTATGAATATCCCGGCATTCAGAAAATGGGCACCGCTTTAAATACAGGATGCGCATTCATAGGCTCATTGACACTTTCCTCTTGAGAAAGCCCAGACGTTACTGGGCAAAACGCCGGCCTCTATAGATGAACTGTGGCCACTCCTGAACTCTCCTTTTGCAATCAAATACCGTGAATGCTTTTTGGTACTCTATACCACCAATGGACAAAGTAGGATTAATAAGAGAATACCACTAAGGGGGACCGGTAGAGTAATATCGTATATGCACATTATCTGGTTTTATCTTGTATGTGCAACTTTTAGCACTGCTTTTACTCATTGTAATAAATTACATTTGAATTGGAGATGTCTTCTATTTTTCTTTTAGAGGATAAATGGATAATATTTAAAACTTTGTTAAATAAATATACATATCAACAAATACCATACGGTTCTAGAAGTAAAATATAAAAGTATACAATAAGGTTCTAAAAGTAAAATATAAAAGTAAAATAAATAAAACCAAGCCAATGTTGCTAAATAAAATGTGTTAAGCTAAAATTAGGAAAAACCGTAGGGCATTTAATTTATTCAAAGAAAATAGTACAGACTCAACAAATCATGCAATCAAATTAGCAAAAATTGCAAATGATAGATTAGTTGCAAAGGATTCTAACTCAAACCCTAAAAGATTTTCTTTCTTATAGGTGGCGAGAGTCCCCAAGCTAGTTACTGATGGTATATACATTCCTACCAGGAGGGGGCAAAGTTTCCCAAACCTCAAATGCCTATAAATACACCTCCCTCATACCTCAGTTTTAAAAACTTTGCCTCCTTAGGAGGTCGTGAAGCATGATGTGCTTGTTTTCTTCAATGAAAGGCGCTTCTAAGCAAATTGAAGCCCAGTTCCTCTCTAAGTGCAGTGTTTGTCTGAGGGATATAAAGGGAGTATTGCCTGATGATACCATGTTTTGCCTATAGGAATGCTTTCCATAAG
Organism: Bombina bombina; assembly: GCF_027579735.1. Lineage (NCBI taxonomy): Eukaryota > Metazoa > Chordata > Amphibia > Anura > Bombinatoridae > Bombina > Bombina bombina. Next base: position 702,032,018 of record NC_069503.1, read on the forward strand.
GCTCTCTGTAAATCGGTTACAGGGATTCATCTGCTGCCTCCCTTTATAGATCGACATTATACTCTTCTACCATTACCTCTGCTGATTTGTTTCAGTACTGGTTTGGCTGTCTGCTATATGTGGATGGGTGTCTTACACGGTAAGTATATACTTTTAGTATATAAGACACTCTCAGCTATGGATTGGGCACTTTTTAAGTAAATTTATTATATATAGTTTGTATACATGCCTTGAGTCAGTAATTCAGTGTTTTTTAAGCAACTTTATTTGGTGGCTAAATATTTGTCAAGGTTGGTATATAGAGTCTGGGAAACATAAAGGTTTTTTTTGGAGCAAGTAATTAATTTATAAATTAGGATGCTACGTATTATGTTAGTCTCATGGAATGTTGATAATCACATTTTATGCAGTATAATAGAAGTATCCATTAGGCTTCATTTAGGTATATTTAGTTTTTTTGTATATACAAACCAAATTCTTACCTGCTCTTTAGAGTGATAGGTTATTAGAATTTTACACACAAATGCACATGTGATGACGCTATTTACGTCATGCATGACACGTCATAATTTCATGCCGTTTTTTTTGGTGCCAAAATTTACAGTTATAAGCTCCGCCCCAGCTCATTCAGTGCTCTCAGAAAACGCTTAGAGAGCTTTTTATGCAGCATTATTTTATGAATCAGTCTTTTTTTTTTATAAATATTCTTTCTGTTTCCCATTCTCTCAAGCCTGGTATATACATCATATATAGAAGCATGGATATAAATTTGCAGAGTTAATTAATTTTTTTTTCTCTTTATTTTTGCAATTATGTCTCAAACTGAACCTGTCTCTGATGTTACTATAGGATTTGACCTGCCTGCACACGTATCTACCAAAGCTAAGTATGTTTGTTGTAAAAAGACTGATCTAAATTCTTCAGCTTAATTATGTGGCTCTTGTTTAGACAATTTGTTAAATGCTGATAACATATCTATGAGTACAAATGCACCCACTGTTATTCCATCTCAGTCTAATGTACATAGCATTCCTGCAGAAATGCTGCAGCTATAGAAAAGGCAATGGCTGATATTCCGCCTTCAAATAAATGTAAAAGAGTTTTGCAACATTTTCCTAAACCTATTGAATTAAGTTCTGACCTTCAGCATACTGATGTATCCTCTACTGATGGGGTTTTCTCTGATTCAGAGGACGCCACGTCAGAGACAGATATAGACAAATCCACTTTTTTATTTAAGATAGATTATATATAACTCTCTCTTTTAAAGGACGTTTTGTTTACTTTGGGTATTAAGAAAGCGAAACCTCCTGATGATAAAGCTAGTAACCATCTAAATTCTGTATTTAAGACTGCAGTTATTACTCCTGAAGTATTTCCTATTCCAGACGCTATCTCTAATGTGATTGCTAAAGAATGGTCTAAGCCTGGTACCTCTTTTAACCATTCTTCTAGGTTTAAGAAATTGTATCCTTTACCTGTGGCCATGCTTCCAAAACCCCAGTAACAGCTTGAGCCTTTCTGCAATGTGTTTCAGATCTACAACTTTCAGGGGTAATTGTCCCAGTTCCACAGCAGGAACAAGGATTGGGTTTTTATTCAAATCTATTCATTGTACCAAAGAAGGAAAATTCTTTCAGACCAATTTTGGATCTGAAAACTTTAAATAGTTTTGTAAGAGCCCCAACTTTCAAGATGGGGACTATAAGGACTATTTTGCCTTTTGTTCAGCAAGGTCACTTCATGTCCATAATAGACTTACAGGACGCTTACATTCACATTACAATTCATCCAGATCACTATCGATTTCTGAGATTCTCTTTTCAAAACAAGCATTACCAATTTGCCGCTCTTGCAACAGCACCAAGAATATTCTAAAAATATTCTAAAAAACACTTCTGTTGTTACTTCAAAGACATGGTTGGTGGATCAATTTCCGAAAGAGTTTCTTGATTCCTCAGACAAAGGACACCTTTTTAGGTTTCCAGATAGATTTAGTGTCCATGACTCTATCCCTAACAGAAAAGAGACGTTTGAGATTGGTTTCAGCTTGTCTAAACATTCAATCTCTATCATTCCCTTCAATGACTATGTGCATGGAAGTTTTAGGCATCGGGTGCGATCCCTTTTGCTCGTTTTCATATGAGACCTCTACAGCTTTGTATGTTGCACCAATGGTATTATACTCAGGTATCACAACTGATATACTTAAATCCCAACAATCAACTCTCTCTGACTTGGTGGTTAAACCATCACCTTACTGTTCAAGGGGCCTCCTTTGTTCGTCCTACCTGAACTGTGATCACAACAGATGCAAGTCTCACAGGTTGGGGAGCTGTTTGGGGGTCTCTGACAGCACAAGGAGTTTGGAATCCTCAAGAGGCGAGGGTAACAATCAATATTTTAGAAATCCGGGCTATTTTCAGAGGTCTTCAGGCTTGGCCTCTATTAAAGAGAGAACTGTTTATTCGGTTTCAATTAACATATGTCAATCATCAAGGGGGGACTCGCAGTCCCCTAGCAATGAAAGAAGTATCTCTAAGAAGCATATTTATTAAATGTCTGTCGGACCTGATACGACAGTGCGGATCAGGTCCGACAGATATCGCTGAATGCGGAGAGCAATACTCTCTCCATATTCAGCATTGCACCAGCAGCTCTTGTGAGCTGCTGGTGCAATGCCGCCCCCTGCAAACTCGATCAGGTTGAATTCCGGCGATTCCTGTCTGCCTGCTCAGAGCAGTCTTTAGACCACTGCTTCATAACTGCTGTTTCTGGCGAGTCTGAAGACTCACCAGAAACACGGGCCCTCAAGCTCCATTCGGATCCCTAATACTTTCTTGGGCAAAAATCCATCTCTTGCCTAATCACTGCGATTCATATATTAGGTGTAGACAATTGGACAATTGGATTATCTAAGCCGTCAGAATAGGGTAACCATATTGCCGCTTTAAAAAGGGACAGATTTGAAAAATACATATGTCAGGGCTGTTTTTAGGGCTGTTTAAAGAAATGTTTTGTATAAGAACCCTGGAATATGTATTTTTCATTTATGTCCCTTTTAAAGCGGCAATATGGTCACCCTACGTCAGACTCTACATCTGGGGGAGTGGTCTCTCCATCTAGATGTGTTCTATCAGATTGTGCAGATGTGGGGTCATCCATACATAGATCGTCTAAACAAGAAACTTCCCAGATACCTAGTAAGAGCTTAAGTGTGCAGATAATATACATTTATTACAACAATAAATCACAGTATGGACTAAGTATATAATATAATACAATAACACAGTCACGTGGTGGAAAAAAAGGATATTAAGGGGGTATATACCAACAAAAAGGTTGTGGCTATGTCCAAAAATAGTTCCTGAACACCACACTACAAATATTTTCTATGGACTCTTCTTTGATATACCCATCATATTTTTCCCTTTTTTGGGTTTATTTAATCCACCTTAGCCTCTTTTGAGTGGAGATGGGTCATTGATACCCTTTAAGTGTACACTTATTTTTGATATTTTTTTGTTATTTTTTGTTGTTGGTATATACCCCCTTGTTATCCTCCCCCCCCCCCCATGTGACTGTGTTATTGTATTATATTATATAATACTTAGTCAAGAGAATAACAGCTCATTCTACAAGATCAGTTGCCACATCTTGGGCTTTCAAGAATGAAGCTTCAGTTGATCAAATCTGCAAATCAGCCACTTGGTCTTTTTTGCATACCTTTACTAAATTTTACCATTTTGAAATTTTTGCTTCTTCGGAAGCAGCTTTTGGTAGAAAGGTTTTTCAGACAGCTGTCTCTGTTTGAATCTAATGCCTATGATTTATGTTTTTTGAAATTTTTAAGAAAACAATTATTTTTTTGGTTTCATTTCTCAGTGGAAATAGCTGTTTTTATTTTATGCCTCTCTCTATAGTTACTTGTGGACTTACACATCTTGGGTATTATATCCCATCAGTAACTAGCTTGTGGACTCTCCCACCTATATGAAATAAAACATAATTTATGTAAGCACTTACCTGATAAATTAATTTATTTCATGTTGGCGAGAGTCCACGAGACCCACCCATTTTTGGGGGGTTATAATTGTTTTGTATAAAGCACATTATTTATCCTGCTCCTCTTTTTTATGCTTTTACTCCTTATACACCTCACTAACTTGGCTATACATTAAACTGAGGTATGAGTGAGGTGGGAGGTGTATTTATAGGCATTTGAGGTTTGGAAAACTTTGTCCCCTCCTGGTATCAATGTATATCTTATCAGTAACTAGTTCATGGACTCTCACCACCATGAAAGAAATAACTTTATCACGTAAGTTCTTACATAAATTATGTTTTTTTAGGATATAAATGGCAAAAATCTAAAAAGGACAATATAGGTACATTAAAATGTGTGGAGGGTAGCATGATTAACAATGACAGGGAGAAGGCTAAGGTACTAAACCAATTCTTTTCTTCAGTATTCACAAGAGAGGAACCAATGGAGGATACTTTGAAACAAACTAGAATATACAATCCCATATCATTAACTGGGTTATGTCTTGAGGATATTTGGAAAAAAAATGGATAATATTAAGGTAAATAAAACTCCTATGCACCCAATGGTTTTACGGGAACTTAACACTGTTATAGACAAAACTCTACTCTTAGTTTTTCAAGACTCATTATCCTCAGGCATAGTACCCCAGGACTAGTGTAAAGCTGATGTGGTGCCACTCTTCAAAAAGGGAAGCAGGGCTGATCCAGGAAGCTATAGACCAGTTAGTCTGACATCAATAGTGGGGAAGATACTTGAAGGTATTATAAAGGATTATATTGATGAGTATATTCATGTAAACCAGTGTATGAGTTCAAATCAGCATGGTTTTATGAGAAATAGATCATGTCAAACTAATCTTATTAGATTCTATGAGAAAGTAAGTAAAAATATAGAAAACAACAAGGAATTGTGTTAACTGAGACTTAAGCTAATAAAAGACTTGCCTACCTCACTAACTGCACTTCTCACAAAAATGTGCAGTTAAAAATGGATACTAGGAAAAAAC